>NC_092463.1:902500-1027500 GCF_047495875.1 Pithys albifrons albifrons | reverse complement strand
TGGCTCCTGTCGGCACTTGGCACTGCCCAGATCCCCACCCCCATTGCTGTGCAGGTTGGAGCTGCTGTGCCAGGAGCTGGCTGTGCTGCAGAGCCCTCAGCCTGCCCTGCCCTGGGCACAGGCTGCCCTCAGGGACTCCTTTCAGCTGTGTTAGCAGAGCTGAGACTGGTCACTCACTGCTGTGGCAGAGCCTGGCACGGGCAGCGTGTCTGTGGCTGGGTGAGGTGCCACTGTGCCCACACAGGCTGGGGAGGAGCAGTGTGGGGTGCTGGGATGCCCCTCATGGTGGAGACCTTGGCACCAGTCCATGGGTACCCATGGAAATCTGCTCCCAGGGCGTTCCTCCCTCAGCTCAGTTTATCTGCTCCACAATCCCCCCTGCTCTGCTCCTGCCCCAGGGGATGGCAGTGGGAGACCCCCTGAGACACACCCAGAGAGGTCCAGGGGGGCTCTGGGCAGCTGGGACAGGGCTGTGGGGCTAGAAAGAGCACAGAGCACGTCCTGGGCCCCTCCTGGCAGTGCCCTGGTCCCTCCTGGCATCCCCCTGATCCCTCCTGGCAGCCCCCTGGTCCCCTCCTGGCATCCCCCGATCCCTCCTGGCATCCCCCTGGTCCCTCCTGGCATACCCTGCTGCCCTCCTGGCATCCCCTGGTCCCCTCCTGGCATTTCCCTGGTCCCCTCCTGGCATACCCTGCTCCCTCCTGGCATCCCCCTGATCCCTCCTGGCATCCCCCTGGTCCCTCCTGGCATACCCTGCTGCCCTCCTGGCATCCCCTGGTCCCCTCCTGGCAGCCCCCTGGTGCCCTCCTGGCATCCCCCTGATCCCTCCTGGCATTTCCCTGGTCCCCTCCTGGTATCCCCCTGGTCCCCTCCTGGTATCCCCCTGGTCTCCTCCTGGCATCCCCCTGATCCCTCCTGGCATTTCCCTGGTCCCCTCCTGGCATCCCCTTGATCCCCTCCTGGCATCCCCCTGGTGCCCTCCTGGCATCCCCCTCCCCGTGGCTGCGTTCCAAGCTGGAGGTTGTTCCATGGCAAAGACGACGATTTAGAGACAAGTGCCAGAGGGCAGGGCTGGGTGGGATATTGGGAAGGGATTGGTGTCTGGGAGGGTGGGCAGGTCCTGGCACAGGTGCCCAGAGAAGCTGTGGCTGCCCCAGCCCTGGGAGTGTCCCAGGCCAGGTTGGGACAGGGCTTGGAGCAGCCTGGGCTGGTGGGAGGTGTCCCTGCCATGGGGGGTTTGGCCCCTGTGCCTGTACCTGAGCCCAGCCCACCCTCAGGGTCAGAGCCTCGGGGTTTGGAGGGAGGATGGAGCCCATTGAGGGGGCAAAGATGTTCCCAAGGGCTGGTTTGGAGGCCCAGCAGGCTTGGCCTGACCTTGGAACACCCAAATCCTTCCCCTGTATCTGTGGGCACCTCATGGGTAGATACAAACACTCTGTGGAGCCAAAAAAAGAGGAGATTTCTCCAATTTTTATGGGAACAACAATATTTACCTCAACACATTTTCATATTTTAACAAATCCTTAAACCAAACTTTTCCTGAAAATATCAGAAATTCTGCAAATGGCTTGGTATAATTATTTAGCTTTTGATCAGTTCCTTTTTTATTGCACACAAATTCAGAGGGCCTGAGCATTGAAAAAGCAACTTCTTTTCCTGAAATAAGCCCAAAGAGAGGCTTTGTCTTATTGCAGACGATGCAGACAGGCCCTGGCAGGGGCTGCCCAGGGAGGGTTGGAGTGCCCAGCCCTGGAGGTGCCCAAGGCAGGACTGGCCGTGGCACCGAGTGCTCTGGGCTGGGGGACAAGGTGGGCATCGGGCACAGGGTGGGCTCCAAGGGCTGGGAGGGCTTTGCCAAGGTGGGCATCGGGCACAGGGTGGGCTCCAGGGGCTGGCAGGGCTTTGCCAAGGTGGGCATGGGGCACAGGGTGGGCTCCAGGGGCTGGGAGGGCTTTGCCAAGGTGGGCATGGGGCACAGGGTGGGCTCCAGGGGCTGTCAGGGCTTTGCCAAGGTGGGCATCGGGTACAGGGTGGGCTCCAGGGGCTGGCAGGGCTTTGCCAAGGTGGGCATCGGGCACAGGGTGGGCTCCAGGGGCTGGCAGGGCTTTCCCAAGGTGGGCATCGGGCACAGGGTGGGCTCCAGGGGCTGGCAGGGCTTTGCCAAGGTGGGCATCGGGCACAGGGTGGGCTCCAGGGGCTGGCAGGGCTTTGCCAAGGTGAGCATTGGGCACAGGGTGGGCTCCAGGGGCTGGCAGGGCTTTGCCAAGGTGGGCATTGGGCACAGGGTGGGCTCCAGGGGCTGGCAGGGCTGTGCCACCCTCAGGGATCCCATGACTGTGATTCCAGCTGTTTAGGGGCACGGTGCCCACCCCAAGTTCCCAGCCAAGGGGCAGAGGTTTGTCTCCAACTCAGCCCAGCAGGGGGTGGGAGCAGTTGGGCAAGTGGAGATTGCAGCAAATATCAGCCCCCAGCAATCAATACCCGGGGGGATGATTAATAGAAGAGCACTCCGAGGATTTGCATCTCATTAGGTGGCTCTGATGTGGTTTATCTTAACATGCTGCATCTCATTTGGAGAACCAGACTGTGGAGAAGAATTGTGAGGATCCTGCAGAACTGAGAAATCAGCCTCAGGGATGGGAGGCTCAGGAAGGATTGCAGAGCAGGAAAGGTCAGGATCGTTTCTCCTGGTGGATTTTGGAGTGGTGGCACATGTGGCAGTGCCCTGAGGAGCCCTGTGGAGTTTCCTTCAGAGGTTTCAGAGCGTGGGATTGTTCTGCAGAAGGTGGAATAGGCAGGAGGAGGTCATGGGGTGCTCCAGGCCACTGGCCAGGGTGTAGCTTCTGAATTATGGCCATGGGGGTTACACCACAGCAACAACAAGCCCCAGAATTCTCCTTCCAAAGGCTGAAGCAAATGTGGAGTTCAGGAGTAAGAGTGAGAGGAGAAGGGAAGGGTGAAAGGAGAAGGGAAGGGTCAAATCTTACATTTTGCTGGTGCTTCAGTTCTCCAGAATCAAAGTGAGAGTTCCAAAGTTGCCAAGGGGAAAATGTTTCCTTCCTTTATGGGGTTTGTGAAAAGCTTTTTCCTCCTTAAGGGTTTCTGGAACACCATTTTTAGTGAAAGGCTTGAAAGTTTTATTGGTTAGAACTATTGTCCAAAAAAGGAGGAAATCATCAGAACTGGCCTCATGTTGTGCCAGGGGAGAAATCCTTGGCTGGGAGGGTGGGCAGGCCCTGGCACAGGTGCCCAGAGAAGCTGTGGCTGCCCCAGCCCTGGGAGTGTCCCAGGCCAGGCTGGACAGGGCTTGGAGCAGCCTGGGCTGGTGGGAGGTGTCCCTGCCCATGGCAGGGGTGGCACTGGGTGGGCTTTCAGGTCCCTTCCCACCCAATCATGGAGCTGCTCCAGGACTGGATCCCTCTGCTCTGGAGCCAGGCTGGGAGAGCTGGGGGGGCTCACCTGGAGAAGAGAAGGCTCCAGGAACACCTGAGAGCCCCTGGCAGGGCCTGAAGGGGCTCCAGGAGAGCTGGAGAGGGACTGGGGACAAGGGATGGAGGGACAGGACACAGGGAATGGCTTCCCACTGCCAGAGGGCAGGGCTGGGTGGGATACTGGGAAGGAATTGGTGTCTGGGAGGGTGGGCAGGCCCTGGCACAGGTGCCCAGAGAAGCTGTGGCTGCCCCAACCCTGGGAGTGTCCCAGGCGAGGTTGGACAGGGCTTGGAGCAGCCTGGGCTGGTGGGAGGTGTCCCTGCCATAGCAGGGGTGGCACTGGGGGTGGCACTGGGTGGGCTTTGAGGTTCTTTCCCACCCAAATCATTCTGAGATTCCAGGAGATCAAGTGTAAGGAAAAGTTTCCCCACATTCTCTGAAGTGCTGTCCAGGCCTGGCACAGCTGCCCAGGCCAGGGGTGGAGTGCCCAGCCCTGGGAATGTTCAGGAACTTGTGGCTGTGACACTTGAGGCCACTTGTTTAGTGGGGAACAGGGTGGTGGTGGGTTCACATTGGACCTGCTGAGCCTGGAGACCTTTTCCATCCTCACCTCTTTATAAACTGAGTGGAGGAAAGATCCAACCAGGGCAGGAAGGGACAGCCAGGACAGGAAGGGTCCAGACAGAGAAGAAAGGATCCAGCCAGGGCAGGAAGGATCCAACCAGGACAGGAAGGGACAGCCAGGGAAAAAAAGGATCCAACCAGGGCAGGAAGGGTCCAGACAGGGCAGAAAGGGTCCAGACAGAGAAAAAAGGATCCAGCCAGGGCAAGAAGGATCCAGCCAGGACAGGAAGGGTCCAGCCAGGACAGGAAGGGTCCAGCCAGGACAGGAAAGGTCCAACCAGGGCAGGAAGGGTCCAACCAGGGCAGGAAGGGTCCAGCCAGGACAGGAAGGATCCAGCCAGGGCAGGAAGGGTCCAGCCAGGGCAGGAAGGGACAGCCAGGGCAGGAAGGGACAGCCAGGGCAGGAAGGGTCCAGCCAGGGCAGGAAGGGACAGCCAGGGCAGGAAGGGTCCAACCAGGACAGGAAGGGTCCAGACAGAGAAAAAAGGATCCAGCCAGGGCAGGAAGGGTCCAACCAGGGCAGGAAGGGTCCAGCCAGGGCAGGAAGGGACAGCCAGGGCAGGAAGGGTCCAGCCAGGGCAGGAAGGGACAGCCAGGGCAGGAAGGGACAGCCAGGGCAGGAAGGGTCCAACCAGCACAGGAAGAATCCAGCCAGGACAGGAAGGATCCAACCAGGACAGGAAGGGTCCAGACAGAGAAAAAAGGATCCAGCCAGGACAGGAAGGATCCAGCCAGGACAGGAAGGATCCACCCAGGACAGGAAGTGTCCAGCCAGGGCAGGAAGGGTCTAGACAGAGAAAAAAGGATCCAGCCAGGGCAGGAAGGGACAGCCAGGGAAAAAAAAGGATCCAGCCAGGGCAGGAAGGGTCCAGCCAGGGCAGGAAGGGTCCAGCCAGGGCAGGAAGGGACAGCCAGGACAGGAAGAGTCCAGACAGGGCAGGAAGGGACAGCCAGGACAGGAAGAGTCCAGCCAGGGAAAAAAGGATCCAGCCAGGGCAGGTAGAATCCATTCCACAAACCCAGATTTCTATGGAATTGACCTTCAACCATTAGAACAGTTTATGGTTCAGCAGTTTCCTGATTTGCATTTTAGGCTGCACAACTTTCAGTGGCCTCCTTGGAACTGGTTTAACCCCTTTGGTGCCTGCAGGGCCATTGCCCACCACCCCCCTCCTCCATCACCCCCAAACAGTCTCCCCCACCAGGAGCATTTGGGCACAGCCAGCCCACCCCTCAGCAGATCCTGGAGCTCATTCCCATTATCAGGGATTTGTGTGGGGATGGCAGGGACAGTTCAAAGCACACGCAGAGAAATCTGCTTTGCAAAGAATAATTAACTGGAGCTCGTGCTCAGTTCAGAGTTTATCAGCAAGGTTAGGCTGGATTGTTTTAAATTCTATTTTTAAAGGCGTTTGCAGCTTCATTATCAAAGCACTGATGACCTCGAACAAATTAAACCTTGCTCTGGTTCTCCCAGGGGCTGCAGGGGGTGCAGAGAATGAGCTGCAGGACCTGCCCACAGCTCAGCTGGGGGAGGTGGCTCTGAGTGAAGGGTCCCTGCTGTGCCCCCTGTGGCCCTCCAGGAGGGGGGCTCGAGTTCTCCCCACTCTGCACAGCCCTGGGCATGGGCTGGGGCACCTGGAGATGGGAGGGGTGGGGCAGCTGGAGATGTGGGGTGGGGATGTGTGGGGTGGGGATGTGTGGGGTGGAGCAGCAGGAGGGGTGTGGGGTGGAGATGGGTGGGGTGGAACAGCTGGAGATGTGTGGGGTGGAACAGCTGGAGATGGGTGGGGTGGAGACGTGTGGGGTGGAGATGTGTGGGGTGGGGCAGCTGGAGATGTGTGGGATGGAGATGTGTGGGGTGGGGATGTGTGGGGTTGGGCAGCTGGAGATGGGTGGGGTGGGGCAGCTGGAGATGGGTGGGGTGGAGATGGGTGGGGTGGAACAGCTGGAGATGTGTGGAGTGGGGATGTGTGGGGTGGGGCAGCTGGAGATGTGTGGGGTGGGGATGTGTGGGGTGGAGATGTGTGGGGTGGAGCAGCTGGAGAGGTGTGGGGTGGGGATGTGTGGGATGGGGCAGCTGGAGATGTGTGGGGTGGGGATGTGTGGGGTGGGGCAGCTGGAGATGTGTGGGGTGGGGATGTGTGAGGTGGGGATGTGTGGGGTGGAGCAGCTGGAGAGGTGTGGGGTGGGGATGTGTGGGATGGGGCAGCTGGAGGTGTGGGGTGGGGATGTGTGGGGTGGGGATGTGTGGAGTGGGGCAGCTGGAGATGGGTGGGGTGGAGCAGCTGGAGATGTGTGGGGTGGGGATGTGTGGGGTGGGGATGTGTGGGGTGGGGCAGCTGGAGATGTGTGGGGTGGAGCAGCTGGAGATGTGTGGGATGGAATCATCACGGCTGGGAAAGCCCCCTGTGACCATCCACCCCAAGGGTTCCCCAGCACTGCCAAGGCCACCACTGCCCCACGCCCCCCGTGCCACCCCCAGCAGGGACACCGACAGATATTCTGGGATGGGTTTCCACAAGTCTAAAATGATTTTTTTTTGCCTTCAGTTTGTGTTTTGCCGCCGCAGAGAGTGCTGGGGGACGATTCTCACACTGAGGGGTTCTGGTTCCTCAGCTCATGGACCTTCAGCACCTCCCTGGCCATTCCAGGGTTTGCCAGAACCCCAGGGAGCTCTTTAATCTTGGATCAGGCATTTTTAGCAGGTCAGTTCCTCAATTAGGAGTTTAGGGAGCAGAGCAGCTTCAGAGAACTCGAATTCTTGCCAGTTCTGTGCCAACCTCTCCAGGACATTGTGTGACTGCCCAGCTGGTGTGGAGCTCCTGCTCTGTGGAGGGGCAGTGGTGGGGACAGGGACAGGGACAGGGACAGGGACAGGGACAGAGACACACAGGGACAGGGACAGGGACAGACACAGACACAGGGACAGGGACAGGGACAGGGACACACAGGGACAGGGACAGAGACAGACACAGGGACAGGGGCAGGGACAGGGACAGGGACAGGGACAGGGACAGGGACAGACATAGACACAAGGACAGGGACAGGGACAGGGGCAGGGACAGGGACAGGGACAGGGGCAGGGACAGGGACAGGGACAGGGACAGGGACAGGGACAGGGGCAGGGACAGGGACAGGGGCAGGGACAGGGACAGGGGCAGAGACAGGGACAGAGACAGACACAGGGACAGGGACAGGGACAGGGGCAGGGACAGGGACAGGGACAGACACAGGAACAGGGACAGGGACAGGGACAGAGACAGACACAGACACAGGGACAGGGGCAGGGACAGGGACAGGGACAGGGACAGGGGCAGGGACAGACACAGGGACAGGGGCAGGGGCAGGGACAGGGGCAGGGGCAGGGGCAGGACCAAGGACAGGGCCAGGGCCAGACACAGGGCCAGGGCCAGGGCCAGGGACAGATACAGGGAGAGCAGCTGGGGCAGGGACAATAACTAGAGCAGGGGCAATAACTGGAGCAGGGACAGCAACAGGGCCAGGGGCAGGGCCAGGGCCAGGGGCAGGGGCAGGAGCAGGGGCAGTGACAGGGACAGGGGCAGGGACAGACACAGGGACAGGGCCAGGGCCAGGGCTGGCTCCCCTCTCCGAGCAGGGCCACGTGTGTTGAATCCAAATGCCGCTGCCCGGGGAAAGGCTCCTCTTTGTCCCTGGTTTATGAGCCAGAAGGGACCAGTTGTGTCATGTCCTTGCTCTGGGTTATGGATGAGCAGAAGGCAAACACTTCCAAGGCCTTAGGAATATTATTCAAGCAGATGTAGGGAGATGCTCTCACCTCCTCTTCTCCATTGTCATCTGTCAAATGAGTCCCTTGGGGGAGTTGTAACCAGATGTGGCAACATTTCCCTGACAATTTATTTCAGCTCTATTGGCAAGAAAGTTTTAATTTATTCTCCCTTCTCCTTTGCTTCTCATCCTGGTGTGGTGCAGGAGCCCCTGAAATTGCCACACTTGCCACTCCTTTACCACCCCCAAAGTTCAGTGCAGGGAGACCTGGAGCTGCCTCAGGGCCTCTGGGACTGGAGATTTTGGGGAACTTTGCTCCCAGTGATTGAGGATGTTCCAAATGCACATCATGGAGCAGTTTGGGACTTCCAAGAGCCTTTAGTGAATTCCCCAGCCCTGGAGGTGCCCAAGGCAGGACTGGCCGTGGCACTGAGTGCTCTGGACTGGGGGACAAGGTGGGCACTGGGCACAGGGTGGGCTCCAGGGGCTGTGAGGGCTTTGCCAAGGTGGGCATTGGGCACAGAGTGGGCTCCAGGGGCTGGCAGGGCTTTGCTAAGGTGGGCATTGGGCACAGGGTGGGCTCCAGGGGCTGGCAGGGCTTTGCCAAGGTGGACATCGGGCACAGGGTGGGCTCCAGGGGCTGGCAGGGCTTTGCCAAGATGGGCATCGGGCACAGGGTGGGCTCCAGGGGCTGGCAGGGCTTTGCCAAGGTGGGCATCGGGTACAGGGTGGGCTCCAGGGGCTGGCAGGGCTTTGCCAAGGTTGGCATCAGGCACAGGGTGGGCTCCAGGGGCTGGCAGGGCTTTGCCAAGGTGGGCATTGGGCACAGGGTGGGCTCCAGGGGCTGGGAGGGCTTTGCCAAGGTGGGCATCGGGTACAGGGTG
This sequence comes from Pithys albifrons albifrons, assembly GCF_047495875.1. Taxonomy (NCBI): domain Eukaryota; kingdom Metazoa; phylum Chordata; class Aves; order Passeriformes; family Thamnophilidae; genus Pithys; species Pithys albifrons. The sequence continues at coordinate 1,018,811 of NC_092463.1, read as the reverse complement.
GGCTCTGTGGGCTGGCAGGGCTTTGCCAAGGTGGGCATCAGGCACAGGGTGGGCTCCAGGGGCTGGCAGGGCTTTGCCAAGGTGGGCATAAGGCACAGGGTGGGCTCCAGGGGCTGGCAGGGCTTTGCCAAGGTGGGCATCGGGCACAGGGTGGGCTCCAGGGGCTGGCAGGGCTTTGCCAAGGTGGGCATCGGGCACAGGGTGGGCTCCATGGGCTGGCAGGGCTTTGCTAAGGTGGGCATCGGGTACAGGGTGGGCTCCAGGGGCTGGCAGGGCTTTGCCAAGGTGGGCATCGGGCACAGGGTGGGCTCCAGGGGCTGGCAGGGCTTTGCCAAGGTGGGCATCGGGCACAGGGTGGGCTCTCACAATGGAAATGTTTTCCAACTTTAGTGTTTCTCTCTAAATCTCTTTCAAATTCAGCCTCCTGGCAGCAGCTCAGCATCTTTGCAGGCTCTGCCCTGAAAACTGAGGTGTGTGGGGGCAGGAAAACTCATTTGTTTTCCAAAACAACTCACACAGGGCAGTTCAAGAGGGCAAACTCCAACCCAGGCTGAGATTTTACACCCCAGCTAAGTCAGGTGAGACTGTTATTCTTTTAAAAGCAAACCCACCTTGAAAAAGCTTCATCTTTCACTCCCTGTTGCTCAGCCTTGTTCTAACCCCCTTTACCTCCTTTAGAACAGGGTGGGTGTGAAGGCATCAGTTTCTCTGGGATTGCCAGGACAGGGGGACTCCTCCTTTTGCTTCCCCCCAGAGCTCTCCATGCTGAGGGTTCTCCACGTGTCTCTCCTACAAAGGCCATTCCAAACTGCAGCAACAACCCTCTGTTCCAGCTTGTTAAAATAGTCCAAGTCTTGTTCTACTCTGACACAATTCAGTAGCATAAATAGGTAGGAATAGACATTAACCCCTGGATGGCATGAGATTCTCCAGGGAAATGCCAAGCCAGGGGTGAGGGAACAGCAGCCACAGAAGGGCTCCAGCAGGCAGAGGGTTTTGCAGGACTTGCATTCCCTGATGTGCTGATTTCGAGGCCAAATGTGTTGACTCTGCTGTTCCTTGTGCCCTTTCACGGCAGAGAGGAGATGCACAAGCCTCCAGCTCCCTGGAAGATGAAGCCAAAGCCTGTCTGAGGACTTAAATCCAGGTTCTGTTCCAAGGTCTCAAGGCTCAGTGAGTCAAAGGGGCCCCTCAGTAAATGGTGCTGCTGTTAATTACCCTGCTAATTGCAGTAGGAATGCACAAAGCAGCTGCTTTGGTTGGCTGGGATGGTTCCCACAGGAAAGTCTCCCTAGTGGAAAGTTATGAGGGAGTGGATAATGTGGTTCCCTTGTCCTTGTTCCCCTTCTCCTCCTGATGACCAGTGACCAGTGACCGCTGTCTCCTCCTGCAGGGCTCTCCATGTTTTCCTCTGGACCAGGAATGTTGGGTGTCCAGCTGCCCCCTGGCAGTGGGACCCCTTCCCCCCTGGCCTGTCCCTCTGGGCCCTTGGCCAGGGTCCCTCTGCAGCTTCCTGGGAGCCCCTTTAGGCACGGAAAGGGTTTCTGTCTCCTTTTGCAGAGTTTCTCACCCTGTTAGGAGAGTTTCCTCCTCCCAAAGCACGGGGGGCAGGACTTGGTGCTCAGGAGACACAGCCCATGTTATTGTGAGTCCTCATCACACAATTAACAGCCGATTTCTCCACGTGAGCTGGGGATAAAAGTGATAAATCTCCCTTGCTGGGTGCCTGCTGGGTCAGAGCTGCTCCCTCAGCCAGCTCCTGTTTGCTGCAATCCCACCAACGAGAGGGAGGGGAGTGATTTTGCCATCGGTCCATTGCTGGCTCGTGCCACCCCCGGCCTTGGCAGGACGGCTGCCCTTGGCAGCAAACACACTCTGGGGTGGCAGTGGAAGCAGCTGATGGGCCAGGGATGAGGGAAATCAGTGTCCCCAAGGAGCCCAGTCCATCAGCAGCCCCTCTGGGAGCTGTCCCAGCTGCACTCGTGGTATCCTCCGACTCCTCCTCCTCCCAACAAGGACAATGAGATGCCCGTGGGATGGGTTTGGTTGCCAGGAGGTGCCAGCCCTGCTGCCAGGGCACAGGGCAGGGGCAGGAATGCTCCCTCTCCTACACACCTGCCCTTGCAGGAGGGCAAGAAATGGCCCATCAGCATTCCAGGATACTCTGCACGTGTGTTGGCTCATGGAAGGGCTGTAATAAAGTTCTGAAGGGCCCCTAAGATACAATTTTCTCTTTGTGCATCACTTTAGTTGGTGCCTTTGAAGTCCCTCCTGTTATCCCCAGGCCAGGCAAGCCCCAGTCTCTGCTCACACATCTCTGGGGAGCAGCAGACGGGGAGAAATCCAGGAGATCCAGCTTGATTTGGGTCACTGGCTGCTGGAGAAGGGTTTCAAGGGAGTGCTACAGGCCTGAGGGTTTTCCCTTCCCCTCCCTGAAGGAGTGGGAGGCCCTGAACAGACTCTCTGATGCTCTGCCCGGGTGCAAATGGGAGAGAAGGGCCCCTGGGGGCACCTCCCTGGCACTGCCCACCCGGGGCTGAGAGCAGGAACCAGAATGCCTGGGAAATAATTGTTGCTTCCAAAGAAAGTGAAATTAAGCACAAGAAACAGAGGAGACAAGTGGTGCTGATGGAGGAGGTTTGGAATTGATATCTCAAGAATAAAATCAAACAAATTTGGTTCCAAACCCTTTGAGTTCCTGCCAAGCTGTGCTGGTGCTTTTCCTGTGCCAGGGCAGGGGTGGCCAAACGTGGCCCATCCCTGGGCAGCTCTGGGGATCAGAAGGTTCCAGAGAGAAGAGGTTGCTTGTTGTGCTCTGCTTTTGCTCAGTGAGTGTTGGGAGCTGCTGGTGGCACAGCCCTGCCAGAGGGAGCAGCTGGCACTGCCAGGGCTCAGCCGTGGAAAACAGGGCAGGAACTCTGGGAAGGGGCAAAGGCAATTCCTAAGGTTGTCTCCTGAAAACATTCTGATGTTGTGCCTTCCCCCAGACCATCCTGTGTCTGCTTAATTTCATTGGGCTGCAATAATCATTTATTAAATATCCATTAATATGTTGGGGAAGTTAAAACTCCATTGAAATTGAACCAGTTCCTGCTGGTTTGATGCCCCCAATTGTCCCCAGCTTTTGCCTGGTAGACAATTCCTGAAACGAGGCTTTCCTCTGTGATTTACATTCCTCCTCTCATTCCTTGCTCTTTGCAGGATTTCCCTTGAAGCTGGAATTTCAAACCACAGCTGCTCTGCTGAAAATACACTGGTGCAAACCTTTGGATTTCATTTTCATACATTGCATGCTCAGCTGTCTCTGGGTGGAAGGATTTTCCCTAAAACGTCAAATATTTGGGGAAGTGAAGGAGTTGCTCCTGCCCTGCCACATTCCCAGTGGATGGGGGTGAAGGAGGAGGATGAGGATGAAGGAGGGGATGGGGGTGACGGAGGGGATGGGGGTGAAGGAGGAGGATGAGGATGAAGGAGGAGGGGATGGGGGTGAAGGAGGGGGATGGGGATGAAGGAGGGGATGGGGATGAAGGAGGGGATGGGGATGAAGGAGGGGATGGGGATGAAGGAGGAGGGGGATGAGGATGAAGGAGGGAGATGGGGATGAAGGAGGAGGAGGAGGATGAAGGAGGGAGATGGGGATGAAGGAGGGGATGGGGGTGAAGGAGGAGGATGGGGATGAAGGAGGAGGATGGGGATGAAGGAGGAGGATGGGGATGAAGGAGGGGATGGGGATGAAGGAGGGGATGGGGATGAAGGAGGGGATGAGGATGAAGGAGGGGATGGGGATGAAGGAGGGGATGAGGATGAAGGAGGAGGGGATGGGGATGAAGGAGGAGGATGGGGATGAAGGAGGGGATGGGGATGAAGGAGGGGATGGGGATGAAGGAGGAGGGGATGGGGATGAAGGAGGAGGATGGGGATGAAGGAGGGGATGGGGATGAAGGAGGGGATGGGGATGAAGAAGGAGGATGGGGATGAAGGAGGAGGGGATGGGGATGAAGGAGGAGGGGATGGGGATGAAGGAGGGGATGGGGATGAAGGAGGGGATGGGGATGAAGGAGGGGATGGGGATGAAGGAGGAGGGGATGGGGATGAAGGAGGGGATGGGGATTAAGGAGGGGATGGGGATGAAGGAGGGGATGGGGATGAAGGAGGGGATGAGGATGAAGGAGGGGATGGGGATGAAGGATCACGGGGTTGGATCAAGGGTTGGACTTGCTGATCTCAGAGGTCTTTTCCAACCCAATCCATTCTATGATTCTCCGATTCTAAATGATTATTATTGCAGACACACCTTCTCCTCATCAGATGGAGGAACACACACCATTAAAAAGTTAATTCTAATTTCCCAAGTAATACTGTCATTAAATTCCTGTAAATTAAAATGGGACTCCCTCAGGGTTTTGAAGGGATTGTGTGTCCCAGCAAAGCCTGGCAGTGAATCCATCCTGCAGCTGCTCAGCCCACAGCTCCTGCCACTGAAATGCACTGCAGGGCTGTGTGTGCTTTCCATGGCTTTGGAATATCCCACACTCTGGGTGTGCAGCAGGAACGATCAGAGGACTGGGGAGGATGCAGAGAATTCCTGTGAAGCGTTTAGAGAAGGAAACCTCATGAATATTTAAGGAGAGCCCAGCTGGGGGTGGCCCGGGAGGTGGGTGATGCCCAGAGGTGCTGGGCAGGGCTTGGATCCATTTCCCAGCCCCACAGAGGGTGCTGCCCCTGGGGGAGGGGGCTCACAGTGGGTTGGCCAGCTCGGGTGGGCTCTGTGTGGGCAGTGCCTGCCCCGAGTTCCAGTTGGGCAGCAGAGGGGGCAGCAGAGGGGGCAGCAGAGGGGGCAGAGCAGGGGGCAGCACAGGAGGCAGCAGAGGGGGCAGAGCAGGGGGCAGAGCAGGGGGCAGAGCAGGGGGCAACAAAAGGGGCAGCAGAGGGGAGAGCAGAGGGGGCAGAGCAGGGGGCAGAAGGCAACACAAGGGGCAGCAAAGGAGGCAGCAGAGGGGGCAGCACAGGGGGAAGCACAGGGGGAAGCACAAGGGGCAGCAGAGGGGGCAGCACAGGGGGCAGCACAGGGGGAAGCACAAGGGGCAGCAGAGGGGGCAGCAGAGGGGGCAGTACAGGGGGAAGCACAAGGGGCAGCAGAGGGGGCAGCAGAGGGGGCAGCACAAGGGGCAGAGCAGGGGGCAGCACAAGGAGCAGCAAAGGAGGCAGCAGAGGGGGCAGCACAGGGGGAAGCACAGGGGGCAGCACAGGGGGAAGCACAGGGGGCAGCAGAGGGGGCAGCAGAGGGGGCAGCAGAGGGGGCAGCACAGGGGGCAGCACAGGGGGAAGCACAAGGGGAAGCACAAGGGGCAGCAGAGGGGGCAGTACAGGGGGAAGCACAGGGGGAAGCACAGGGGGCAGCAGAGGGGGCAGCACAAGAGGCAGCACAGGGGGAAGCACAGGGGGAAGCACAGGGGGCAGCAGAGGGGGCAGCAGAGGGGGCAGCACAAGGGGCAGCACAGGGGGAAGCACAGGGGACAGCCCAGGGGGCAGCAGCACAAGGGGCAGCAAAGGAGGCAGCAGAGGGGGCAGCACAGGGGGAAGCACAGGGGGCAGCAGAGGGGGCAGCACAAGGGGCAGCACAGGGGGAAGCACAGGGGACAGCCCAGGGGGCAGCAGCACAAGGGGCAGCAAAGGAGGCAGCAGAGGGGGCAGCAGCACAAGGGGCAGCACAAGGGGCAGCACAAGCAGCAGCAAAGGAGGCAACAAAGGAGGCAGCCCAGGGGGCAGCCCAGGGGGGCAGCCCAGGGGACAGCCCAGGGGGGCAGCCCAGGGGGCAGCAGGAGCCCCCAGGGGACAGGAGGTCTCTGCTAATGCACCTGGGGCCATTGGTGCTGTCTCCTGCTGTCCCCATCCTGCTCCTCTTGGCACGGGGCACAGCAGGAGGAAGGGCACTGTCCAGCAGGGCTGAATTCCTGGTGCTCCTCAGGAACTTCCCCCTGCAGCTCCTGGTGTGTCACCCAGAGCAGCTGTGGCTGCCCCAGCCCTGGGAGTGTCCCAGGCCAGGTTGGACAGGGCTTGGAGCAGCCTGGGCTGGTGGGAGGTGTCCCTGCCCATGGCAGGGGTGGCACTGGGTGGGCTTTGAGGTCTCTACCAACCCAACCCACCTGTGGTTCTGTTTTAGTTCCCAACCCCCCCCAGCCATCCCTCTCTGAACCAGGAGCCAGCACAGCTGCCAGGGGCAGGGCTGGGCACCACCTGCCTCTGCTGGGGCTGGTGAGGGGCTGCCTTGGAGGGGACTCCTTGTGTCTGTTCCCCCTGTGGAGAAGAGAGATTTGGAGAGGAGATGGCTCAGGGGCTGCAGGTTTTGCTGCTGTGGCTGTTTGTTCATTCTCAGGGGGAAGAAAGGGGTGATAAAAGATCTTTCTCACAACTTCTGCCTGTGTTAAGGCCCAGTGGGGTGGGACAGAACCTCCTAAGGGTCTTCCAGAAGCTGTTGGGAACACAATGCTCTGGTGCTGCAAAGTGCCCCCCAAATCCTGGGATTCTGTTTCTGTGGAAGGGGAACCCACGGCTGGAACAACCCAAAGAGCAGAACTGGCAGAACTGAGGTGTTTTTATCTTTGCTGAGCACATTTGCTGTACTGAGCTGGAAATGCATTGTCTGCCATCAGCTGGAAGCAGCACATACATCAGAAGGGAAGGCAAAGCCACTTGGGTGCCACTCCTGTCACTGCAGCCCTGCCAGGAACCCCAGTCACACAGCCACGTGCAGCTGGGGGGGAAATATTCCTGTCTGATCTGCAAAGAAATTGGCAAGGATTGAAGTAAACACGGCCTGTCATCAGCCAAGGGTCCAATAACTCAGAGTTACAGCCACCATCATCACGGTCCATGTGCAGCTGGGCAAGGCTGGCACTGCCCGAGGGCTTTGCCAGGCTGGGCAGGGGCAGAGCCTCAGGCTGGGCAGGGGCAGGGCCATCCCACACCTCTGTCTGAGGGGTTTGCCAGGCTGGGCAGGGGCAGAGCCTCAGGCTGGGCAGGGGCAGAGCCATCCCACACCTCTGTCTGAGGGGTTTGCCAGGCTGGGCAGGGGCAGGGCCATCCCACACCTCTGTCTGAGGGGCTTTGTCAGGCTGGGCAGGGGCAGAGCCTCAGGCTGGGCAGGGGCAGGGCCATCACACACCTCTGAGGGCTTTGCCAGGCTGGGCAGGGGCAGAGCCTCAGGCTGGGCAGGGGCAGGGCCATCACACACCTCTGAGGGCTTTGCCAGGCTGGGCAGGGGCAGAGCCTCAGGCTGGGCAGGGGCAGAGCCATCCCACACCTCTGTCTGAGGGGCTTTGCCAGGCTGGGCAGGGGCAGAGCCATCACACAGCTCTGTCTGAGGGGCTTTGCCAGGCTGGGCAGGGGCAGAGCCTCAGGCTGGGCAGGGGCAGAGCCATCACACAGCTCTGAGGGGGTTTGCCAGGCTGGGCAGGGGCAGAGCCTCAGGCTGGGCAGGGGCAGGGCCATCACACACCTCTGAGGGGGTTTGCCAGGCTGGGCAGGGGCAGGACCATCCCACAGCTCTGTCTGAGGGGCTTTGCCAGGCTGGGCAGGGGCAGAGCCTCTGACTGGGCAGGGGCAGAGCCATCACACACCTCTGTCTGAGGGGCTTTGCCAGGCTGGGCAGGGGCAGAGCCATCCCATACCTCTGTCTGAGGGGTTTGCCAGGCTGGGCAGGGGCAGAGCCTCAGGTTGGGCAGGGGCAGAGCCATCCCACACCTCTGAGGGGGTTTGCCAGGCTGGGCAGGGGCAGAGCCTCAGGCTGGGCAGGGGCAGAGCCATCACACAGCTCTGTCTGAGGGGCTTTGCCAGGCTGGGCAGGGGCAGAGCCTCTGACTGGGCAGGGGCAGAGCCATCCCACACCTCTGAGGGGGTTTGCCAGGCTGGGCAGGGGCAGAGCCTCTGACTGGGCAGGGGCAGAGCCATCCCACACCTCTGCAGATGAAATGTTCTAATTCCAGCTCCATCTCCTGCTGCTCTGCCCTCCAACTCTTGTCCAAGTGAGCAGCTGGAAGCAGTGCCAGCCCCAACCAGTGACCTTATGCAGCCAGAAATGTTTGTCCTGCAGCTCCAGCAATTTCCAAGCTGGGACTTGAAAGTTGTGCAACTTTTCCATTTGCCTGTCCCTGATGGGGAAAATGGCCCAGAGAACACCAGGACAGGGGGTCAGGCTGGTGTGCTCTTGTCTTCTGCTATGGGAGTGCTCTCCAAATGGGGCCCAGCTCTTGGGAATCCCCTGTGGATCAGCCTGAGGGGCTCTTGGTGGGTTTGAAACACCTGGAGGCATCTGGAAAGCTCTTGGGAATCCCCTGTGGATCAGCCTGGGGGGCTCTTGGTGGGTTTGAAACACCTGGAGGCATCTGGAAAGCTCTTGGGAATTCCCTGTGGATCAGCCTGGAGAGGCTCTTGGCAGGTCTGAAACATCTGGAGGCATCTGGAAAGCTCTTGGGAATCCCCTGTGGATCAGCCTGGAGAGGCTCTTGGCAGGTCTGAAACATCTGGAGGCATCTGGAAAGCTCTTGGGAATCCCCTGTGGATCAGCCTGGGGGGCTCTTGGTGGGTCTGAAACACCTGGAGGCATCTGGAAAGCTCTTGGGAATCCCCTGTGGATCAGCCTGGGGGGTTCTTGGTGGGTCTGAAACATCTGGAGGCATCTGGAAAGCTCTTGGGAATCCCCTGTGGATCAGCCTGGGGGGCTCTTGGTGGGTCTGAAACACCTGGAGGCATCTGGAAAGCTCTTGGGAATCCCTTGTGGATCAGCCTGGGGGGTTCTTGGTGGGTCTGAAACATCTGGAGGCATCTGGAAAGCTCTTGGGAATCCCCTGTGGATCAGCCTGGGGGGCTCTTGGTGGGTTTGAAACATCTGGAGGCATCTGGAAAGCTCTTGGGAATGATGCCGAAAGGGTTTTTTTTAACTTTTCAATTTTCATATTTTGTAGATTTTAGAGACACAGTAGATGCAATGCTGTAGATTTTAGTGAATTAATATTTAGCAGCTTGTAGCACAAAGTCCTTCTATCTCTACCCCTGCTCCAGAACAGGCAGCTAAGATCTGCCAGCTGTTTAGTCTCTTCCTCAAGGTACCTGATTAAGGCATATCAGAAGAGAACATAAACATGGAGCAGTGTGACCCAAAGCCCTGGAGAGCGTCCAAGAGACCTTTGTGTGCTGAAGAAGAGGAGGTGGATGAAGACAGAGGGTCCCAACGACCCCAGCCCCAATTCAACGGGGGTGGGAACTGGGAGGGGACAGAGGTGGAACTGGACATGTGGACAGTAGTGATTGGATAGGTTATATTATAAAAGCTATAGAACTTAGAGCTTGCGGGCGCGCGCGTCGATGTATTCCTGGATGAGCGGGGTTGCTCATTAAAGTGCCTGCCCATTATCTTATCTCCTACAAAACTTGGCTCGGAGTCTTTTTTACAGACTTCTACGGCAACAGGAATCCCCTGTGGATCAGCCTGGAGAGGCTCTTGGCAGGTCTGAAACATCTGGAGGCATCTGGAAAGATGTGGGGGTTGGGAGGCTGAGGTTGGGGTGGTCCCTGCAGGACCAGGAGCTGGACTTCACTGATCCTTGTGGGTCACATCAGGATATTCTGTGACCATGGGATGTGGCTTCAGTGAGCCAAGGGGGGCAGGACCACGGGGTGAGACAGGATGGCACCAGGACCTTGGGGCAGGTGTGCCCACAATGTGTGAAGGAACCAGAAGGGCTGCAGGGGAGAGCAGAGCAGCTGAACTGTCCCAGCATGGAGGGTGAGACTGTCCCCATGGCCAGACTCAGGGAGAGCCTCAGGTGGCCCCAGGGGCTGAGGGGACCTCAGTGTGTAGAGCCCCAGAGCCCCCCATTCTTTGGGGTTTCTCAGCTTAGAAAGGGTCAGTCATGGGGTCCATCCAGGAGGTCACAAATAGGAATGTCATGACTGTCCCCAGGAGAGTGTGGCACTGTTGGAACCAGGTGATCTCCCAGCAAAGACCTCAAATTTATAGAATAGAATGGTTTGGGTTGGAGGGACCCCAAAGCCCACCCAGTGCCACCCCTGCCATGGGCAGGGACACCTCCCACCAGCCCAGGCTGCTCCAAGCCCTGTCCAGCCTGGCCTGGGACACTCCCAGGGATGGGGCAGCCACAGCTTCTCTGGGCACCTGTGCCAGGGCCTGCCCACCCTCCCAGACACCAATTCCTCCCCAGTATCCCACCCAGCCCTGCCCTCTGGCACTGGGAAGCCATTCCCTGTGTCCTGTTCCTCCATCCCTTGTCCCAGGTCCCTCTCCAGCTGTTCTGGAGCCCCTTCAGGTGCTGGAAAGGGACTCTAAGATCACTCCTGGAGCCTTCTCTTCTCCAGGTGACCCCCCCAGCTCTCCCAGCCTGGCTCCAGAGCAGAGGGATCCAGCCCTGGAGCATCTCCATGATTGGGTTGGAGGGACCTCAGACCCCTCCCAGTGCCACCCCTGCCATGGGCAGGGACACCTCCCACCAGCCCAGGCTGCTCCAAGCCCTGTCCAGCCTGACCTGGGACACTCCCAGGGCTGGGGCAGCCACAGCTTCTCTGGGCACCTGTGCCAGGGCCTGCCCACCCTCCCAGCCACCAGTTCCTTCCAAACACCTCAGGTAAACTGCAGGGCCAGGCCCAGGTGGGTGCAGGTGGGCCAGGCCCAGGTGGGTGCAGTGGGCAGGGTGTGGGATGTGCAGGAGATCACCAAGGAGCAGCAGGGCCTGGGGGGGTCCCACCCCTCCTCTTGCCCCTTTGGTGGCAGCACGTGGGCACTGCTGGGACAGGCTCTGGGGCAGGAGTGGAGGAGCTTCCCCAGCCCTTGGAGAGGAGCTGACGGGCTGAGGCTGAGCTGCATTTCCAGCTCACAGCCAGAGCAGGAAAAATGAATAATGAATTAGTTGCTCAGAAAGCTGCGTGTGGAGTCAGAGCCTGTGAGATCACAGAGACTTCTCCACCCTGAGCCTGCTCCCCCCGTGGTGTGAGGAGCTAATTGGAGAGGGGGTCAGACAGGGCTCAGCCAGGAGGGGAGGTCTGGAATATACAACTCTGTAATTGCTTTGCTCTCGTGCTTTGAGACGTTATTATCAGAATCCAACAATGGAATTAGAGCCTTATTAATTGGCACACGTTGTGGGGGAGGAGATGAGGTGATTGCCTTTCTTTGGGGGTGCTGATGGAGAGCTCCTGGGGCAGCTCCTGGTGGTTCTCCAGGTGGGCTCATGCACTGTCTCCTTCCTCCAGTTCTGGCTGCAGTCCCTGACTCCAGCACAGGATGAGAGTGGAACAGATTTAAATGACAGTGAGTTTAAGGGATGATTTTACAGCATCCTGGGAAGCTGCTCCTGGTCCTGGAGGGGTTTGGAATTGTGCCATCCCCAGCAATGCATCATTTGATCACTCAGTCAAACAACCACCCTGGAGGGTCTCTGGACACCTCCATGGACCGAAGCTCTGGGTCTGCCTGGGGCACAGGAATTCCCTCCTGGAATTTCTCATGGAGCAAAGTCACATTTTGAATTGAAAATGAGCCTTTTTCTCCTTGAAATGCAGAGCTGAGAGGTTGGGCATGGAAAGCAGATGAAGGGAAGCAAAGCATCTTTGCTCCTGTATCTCTCAGCTCTCTCGGGGTGGATTCCCCAAGTCTCCCCCAGATTTCAGGGTGACAATGTGGGGTCTGAGGCCTCAGCCCAGCCACGTCCCAGAGCTCCATCCCAGCAAAGGTGGGTTGTTTGAACCTCACTGGGGCTCTCTGGGTATGCAAATACCTCCCAGGGGGCTTCTGCAAATTGCTGCTCTGATAATTTAATTGATGAGGATGTGACTGATTAGTCTGCTGCTAATGAAGTGTTGGCTGAGGCTGCAGCAGGTGCTGAGATTTAGAACTTTTCTGGAGCCCAAACAGCTCCCTTGTCATTAGACAGCTCAGACCTGGTACCCAAAACCTCTTTGCTGGGTGATGTCAAACTGCTTTGAGGTGTGAGAGGAGCAGCCACCTGTTATGGGTTCACCCAGGTGGGCCTGGATTTGGGCTCTGAAGTCTGGACTAGGCTGAAGCTGTCAGCTGACCTGAGCTGGGCTGAGCCAACAGCTGACCTCTCCTAGCCAGTAATTCTGTATTCCATCCCACATTATGGCATCATCTCCAGGGCAGTAGGAACCAGTGTGGGAGTGGTTAAGGAGTCACTTCTCAGCCTCCTCTTGGGAGGACACACGATGCTGTCCCAGGGGGGATGGAGAGGACCAGGCCTACCACTGGCTCACAGGGTACCTCAGGAAAGTACAATGTGTTGTTCTGGGTCTCTCCTTTCTGCTTGGGTTTGTCTCCCTGGGGAATAAGCTTCTTCTTAAGTAATGTGTAGTTAGGACAGTAGAATTTGTGTGTTCCTTAAGAAGTTGAGGTGGGGAACTTGTTGTTGCAGACTTGTGTGAGTGAATATTTGTACTCTCTTCTAATTGTCCCTTTCTTTCTGTGAAAAATATATGTAGATTTAGTATAAATGCAGCTTGAAGTGTTTTTCCCTTTCCCCTCTTCTCCTCCCTTTCCCTGGTGTTAGGAGGGAGGCTTTTCTCTCTGTGCTTGGGGGGTTGGCAGTTGCTTGTCTCAAACCACGACACCACCTCAGTGGGGAGAAGGTGAAACACCCACTGCAGACCATCAGACATGGGCACCCAAGGGCAGAGGGGCACAGCTGCATCTCCCACCCCCTCCCAGCCCCTCCAGAACCAACTGGGACAACTGGCTGGACTTCAAAGCTCTCAGAGTTCTTTTCCAGCCTGGCTGACTCTGTGGTTCTCCTTCTGTGACTCTGTGACTGACTCTGCTCTGTCACAGCTCCTGAACTGTGTGTTTGCAGTCATTGCCTGGGATAAACCTGCAGGGTGGGGGTCCTCAGCCCCCTCTTGCATGTTTTAGTGCTGAGGGGATTGATCTGCACATTGAACAGGCTCCCATCCATGGGGGGGAGAAATGAGCTCCTCCTGCAGAGCTGGCAGTGGAATTAGGAAGCAGCTTCTGGAAGGCAACACTGAGCAATGGCTTCATTTTCTGTCTCCTGGAAGAAGTTAAAAATGGAAATGGAAGCCACAGCAGGTTTTTTCCCCAATTATGACTGTTCAAGCTGTTTACGAGGCACGATGACAACAAACTCCCTTTCCATTTAATGAGCTGAAGAGAAGTGGAATTGGTGTGTGAGTCAGTCTGTAGAGCCACAAAAACAAGGGCACTGCACCTGCATTTTAGTGGTCCCCAGAATGGAGGGGCTGAAATGCCTCTCCTTGCAATTTTAGAGGCTCAGGGACATCAGTCCAACGATGCATTTTGAGTTTAAAGGGAGTATCTGGGTTTGTCCCTGTCCAGCACGACTTGCAACTGCTTTTCTGAGTCCCACAGAACCTGGAACTGTGTTTAAAGCCTTTGGGTTTGGCACAAGGGGATGAACATGGGCCTGGATGGGAAGGGTTTGGATCAGGGGGATGAACCTGGGCCTGGATGGAAAGAGTTTGGATCAGGAATGAACCTGGGCCTGGATGGAAAGGGTTTGGATCAGGGGGATGAACCTGGGCCTGGATGGAAAGGGTTTGGATCAGGGATGAACCTGGGCCTGAATGGAAAGGGTTTGGCAGAGGGGGATGAACCTGGGCCTGGATGGAAAGGGTTTGGATCAGGGATGAACCTGGGCCTGGATGGAAAGGGTTTGGCACAAGGGGATGAACCTGGGCCTGGATGGAAAGGGTTTGGATCAGGGATGAACCTGGGTCTGGATGGAAAGGGTTTGGATCAGGGATGAACCTGGGCCTGGATGGAAAGGGTTTGGCAGAGGGGGATGAACCTGGGCCTGGATGGAAAGGGTTTGGATCAGGGATGAACCTGGGCCTGGATGGAAAGGGTTTGGATCAGGGATGAACCTGGGCCTGGATGGAAAGGGTTTGGATCAGGGATGAACCTGGGCCTGGATGGAAAGGGTTTGGATCAGGAATGAACCTGGGCCTGGATGGAAAGGGTTTGGATCAGGGATGAACCTGGGCCTGGATGGAAAGGGTTTGGATCAGGAATGAACCTGGGCCTGGATGGAAAGGGTTTGGATCAGGGATGAACCTGGGCCTGGAAGGAAAGGGTTTGGATCAGGGATGAACCTGGGCCTGGATGGAAAGGGTTTGGATCAGGGATGAACCTGGGCCTGGATGGAAAGGGTTTGGATCAGGGATGAACTGGATCTGGATGGAAAGGGTTTGGATCAGGGATGAACTGGATCTGGATGGAAAGGGTTTGGATCAGGGATGAACCTGGGCCTGGATGGAAAGGGTTTGGATCAGGGATGAACTGGGCCTGGATGGAAAGGGTTTGGATCAGGGATGAACCTGGGCCTGGATGGAAAGGGTTTGGATCAGGGATGAACTGGGCCTGGATGGAAAGGGTTTGGCACAGGAATGAACCTGGGCCTGGATGGAAAGGGTTTGGCACAAGGGGATGAACCTGGGCCTGGATGGGAAGGGTTTGGCAGAGGGGGATGAACCTGGGCCTGGATGGAAAGGGTTTGGATCAGGGGGATGAACCTGGGCCTGGATGGGAAGGGTTTGGCACAGGAATGAACCTGGGCCTGGATGGAAAGGGTTTGGATCAGGGATGAACCTGGGCCTGGATGGAAAGGGTTTGGCACAGGGGGATGAACCTGGGCCTGGATGGAAAGGGTTTGGATCAGGGATGAACTGGATCTGGATGGAAAGGGTTTGGAAGACAGGGATGAACCTGGGCCTGGATGGAAAGGGTTTGGATCAGGGATGAACCTGGGCCTGGATGGAAAGGGTTTGGATCAGGGATGAACCTGGGCCTGGATGGAAAGGGTTTGGATCAGGGATGAACTGGATCTGGATGGAAAGGGTTTGGAAGACAGGGATGAACCTGGGCCTGGATGGAAAGGGTTTGGATCAGGGATGAACCTGGACCTGGATGGAAAGGGTTTGGAAGACAGGGATGAACCTGGGCCTGGATGGAAAGGGTTTGGATCAGGGATGAACCTGGGCCTGGATGGAAAGGGTTTGGATCAGGGATGAACTGGATCTGGATGGAAAGGGTTTGGATCAGAGGGATGAACCTGGGCCTGGATGGAAAGGGTTTGGATCAGGGATGAACCTGGGCCTGGATGGAAAGGGTTTGGATCAGGAATGAACTGGATCTGGATGGAAAGGGTTTGGCACAGGGGGATGAACCTGGGCCTGGATGGAAAGGGTTTGGATCAGGGATGAACCTGGGCCTGAATGGAAAGGGTTTGGATCAGGGATGAACCTGGGCCTGGATGGAAAGGGTTTGGATCAGGGATGAACCTGGGCCTGAATGGAAAGGGTTTGGATCAGGGATGAACCTGGGCCTGGATGGAAAGGGTTTGGCAGAGAGGGATGAACCTGGACCTGGATGGAAAGGGTTTGGAAGACAGGGATGAACCTGGGCCTGGATGGAAAGGGTTTGGATCAGGGATGAACCTGGGCCTGGATGGAAAGGGTTTGGAAGACAGGGATGAACCTGGGCCTGGATGGAAAGGGTTTGGATCAGGGATGAACCTGGGCCTGGATGGAAAGGGTTTGGATCAGGGATGAACCTGGGCCTGGATGGAAAGGGTTTGGATCAGGGATGAACCTGGGCCTGGATGGAAAGGGTTTGGCACAGGGGGATGAACCTGGGCCTGGATGGAAAGGGTTTGGATCAGGGATGAACCTGGGCCTGGATGGAAAGGGTTTGGATCAGGGATGAACCTGGGCCTGGATGGAAAGGGTTTGGATCAGGGATGAACCTGGGCCTGGATGGAAAGGGTTTGGATCAGGGATGAACCTGGGCCTGGATGGAAAGGGTTTGGATCAGGGATGAACCTGGGCCTGGATGGAAAGGGTTTGGATCAGGGATGAACTGGATCTGGATGGAAAGGGTTTGGCACAGGGGGATGAACCTGGGCCTGGATGGAAAGGGTTTGGCACAGGAATGAACCTGGGCCTGGATGGAAAGGGTTTGGATCAGGGATGAACCTGGGCCTGGATGGAAAGGGTTTGGCACAGGAATGAACCTGGGCCTGGATGGAAAGGGTTTGGATCAGGGGGATGAACCTGGGCCTGGATGGAAAGGGTTTGTATCAGGGGGATGAACCTGGGTCTGGATGGAAAGGGTTTGGATCAGGGATGAACCTGGGCCTGGATGGAAAGGGTTTGGATCAGGGATGAACCTGGGCCTGGATGGAAAGGGTTTGGATCAGGGATGAACCTGGGCCTGGATGGAAAGGGTTTGGATCAGGGATGAACCTGGGCCTGGATGGAAAGGGTTTGGATCAGGGATGAACCTGGGCCTGGATGGAAAGGGTTTGGATCAGGGATGAACCTGGGCCTGGATGGGAAGGGTTTGGATCAGGGATGAACCTGGGCCTGGATGGAAAGGGTTTGGATCAGGAATGAACCTGGGCCTGGATGGAAAGGGTTTGGATCAGGAATGAACCTGGGCCTGGATGGAAAGGGTTTGGATCAGGGATGAACCTGGGCCTGGATGGAAAGGGTTTGGATCAGGGGGATGAACCTGGGCCTGGATGGAAAGGGTTTGGATCAGGGATGAACCTGGGCCTGGATGGAAAGGGTTTGGATCAGGGATGAACCTGTGCCTGGATGGAAAGGGTTTGGATCGGGGATGAACCTGGGCCTGAATGGAAAGGGTTTGGCAGAGGGGGATGAACCTGGGCCTGGATGGAAAGGGTTTGGATCAGGGGGATGAACCTGGGCCTGGATGGAAAGGGTTTGGATCGGGGATGAACCTGGGCCTGGATGGAAAGGGTTTGGATCAGGGATGAACCTGGGCCTGAATGGAAAGGGTTTGGCAGAGGGGGATGAACCTGGGCCTGGATGGAAAGGGTTTGGATCAGGGGGATGAACCTGGGCCTGGATGGAAAGGGTTTGGATCAGGGGGATGACCCTGGGCCTGGATGGAAAGGGTTTGGATCAGGGGGATGAACCTGGGCCTGGATGGAAAGGGTTTGGATCAGGGATGAACCCGGGCCTGGATGGAAAGGGTTTGGCAGAGAGGGATGAACCTGGGCCTGGATGGAAAGGGTTTGGATCAGGGATGAACCTGGGCCTGGATGGAAAGGGTTTGGATCAGGGATGAACCTGGACCTGGATGGAAAGGGTTTGGATCAGGGATGAACTGGATCTGGATGGAAAGGGTTTGGATCAGGGGGATGACCCTGGGCCTGGATGGAAAGGGTTTGGATCAGGGATGAACCTGGATCTGGATGGAAAGGGTTTGGATCAGGGGGATGAACCTGGGCCTGGATGGAAAGGGTTTGGATCAGGGATGAACCTGGGCCTGGATGGAAAGGGTTTGGATCAGGGATGAACCTGGGCCTGGATGGAAAGGGTTTGGATCAGGGATGAACCTGGGCCTGGATGGAAAGGGTTTGGCACAGGAATGAACTGGATCTGGATGGAAAGGGTTTGGAGCAGGGGGATGAACCTGGGCCTGGATGGAAAGCAAAGATGTAACTAAGCATTTAGGTGGACTTAGTCTCAGGAATGGGATATCAAACAGGATTTCCTGCATGGTTTTGGATAATGTGAAGGGTTAAAGGCTGCCTGACCCAAACTCCAGAGCACCTGTGAGATGTGACAGCACCAGACTGGCAAAGTTCTCACGGTTTTGTCTTCACAGAAGGACTAACTTTGAGCAATGCAGTGCACAAGGACCACCAAAAGTGTGACACCTTCTAAATAACAACTTCGTCACATTTATTTCTCATTTCCCAGCTCTGATTTGGGCTATTGGGCAGTAAGAGGATGAGGGAGTGACTCCTCTGCCAGGTGGGTGCTCACACCACCCACTCCAGCCTTGGCACTGCCCCCAGGTGTGGGGGAGCCCCAGCCCTGGGGATGCCCTGGGGGGGCAGAGGAGCTGCCCCTGCAGAGCCCCATCAATGGGGATGCCCTGGGGGGGCAGAGGAGCTGCCCCTGCAGAGCCCCAGCCCTGGGGATGCCCTGGGGGGGCAGAGGAGCTGCCCCTGCACAGCCCCAGCCCTGGGGATGCCCTGGGGGGGCAGAGGAGCTGCCCCTGCATGGCCCCATCAATGGGGATGCCCTCGAGGGGGCAGAGGAGTTGCCCCTGCAGGGCCCCAGCCCTGGGGATGCCCTAGGGGGGCAGAGGAGCTGCCCCTGCAGAGCCCCAGCCCTGGGGGGGCAGAGGAGCTGCCCCTGCAGAATCCCATCAATGGGGATGCCCTCAGGGGGGCAGAGGAGCTGCCCCTGCAGAGCCCCAGCCTTGGGGATGCCCTGGGGGGGCAGAGGAGCTGTCCCTGCAGAGCCCTGGGGATGCCCTGGGGGGGCAGAGGAGCTGCCCCTGCAGAGTCCCAGCCCTGTGGGCAGAGGAGCTGTCCCTGCAGAGCCCTGGGGATGCCCTGGGGGGGCAGAGGAGCTGCCCCTGCAGAGTCCCAGCCCTGTGGGCAGAGGAGCTGCCTCTGCAGAGCCCCATCAATGGGGATGCCCTGGGGGGCAGAGGAGCTTTCCCTGCAGGGCCCCAGCCCTGGGGATGCCCTGGGGGGGCAGAGGAGCTGCCCCTGCAGAGCCCCAGCCCTGGGGATGCCCTAGAGGGGGGCAGAGGAGCTGCCCCTGCAGAGCCCCAGCCCTGGGGATGCCCTGGGGGGGCAGAGGAGCTGCCCCTGCAGAGCCCCAGCCCTGGGGATGCCCTGGGGGAGCAGAGGAGCTGCCCCTGCAGAGCCCCAGCCCTGGGGATGCCCTAGAGGGGGGCAGAGGAGCTGCCCCTGCAGAGCCCCAGCCCTGGGGATGCCCTAGAGGGGGGCAGAGGAGCTGCCCCTGCAGAGCCCCAGCCCTGGGGATGCCCTAGAGGGGGGCAGAGGAGCTGTACCTGCAGAGCCCCAGTCAGGGCTGCAGGATCAGCCCTTAGAGCTGGCCATGATGAGACAGGACTTGGCAAACAGCTCTGCAAAGGGACTAATTAAGGTGAGCCATTTCCCTTTGTTTCCATTGCTCACAGCAGCCTAATTGGAAGGCAGAGGCACTTGCCCTTGGAGAAGGATTCATTTTCCCTGATGAATGCCCAGCTCTCCATGATTCTCCCTGCCCTGCTGCAGGGCCATGGCTCACGAGGACACAGCTCTGGCTGAGCCCAGCACAGCCCTCCACGAGGCTGGGGCTCCACAGCCCCGGGGCTCTGATTAACGAGGGGTGTTTAGCTCAGCACAGGCTGGAGGAGCAACTTGGCTCCGAGTTTCACTCCACTAATCCTCAGGAAAAGTCTCTGGAGCTTCCCAGAAAAGCAGAATCTTTCTGTAGGGAAAGCTGAGCAATATCATGGAATGGTTTGGGTTGGAGGGACCTCAAAGCCCACCCAGTGCCACCCCTGCCATGGGCAGGGACACCTCCCACCAGCCCAGGCTGCTCCAAGCCCTGTCCAGCCTGGCCTGGGACACTCCCAGAGCTGGGGCAGCCACAGCTTCTCTGGGCACCTGTGCCAGGGCCTGCCCACCCTCCCAGCCACCAATTCCTTCCCAATATCCCACCCAGTCCTGCCCTCTGGCAGTGGGAATCCATTCCCTGTGTCCTGTCCCTCCAGGTCCTTGGAAATGGTCTCCATTTTTCCTGTAGGGCCCCTTCAGGTCCTGGAAGGCCACAGCAGGTCACCCTGAATCCTTCTCTTCTTGGGGCTGAGGATTCTGGTGGTGCTGGAGGGGCACAAGAGGCACCAACACTGAGTGTCCTTCCAGTGTCCTCCTGTTAATGGATGAAGGAGCTACTGGTCCTGCTCATGAATAAAGGCTCCATCTCCTCTGTCCATTCCCAAGTGCCCTCCCCTCTGCTGCTCCCCAGGCTGTAGGGCAGGACCAGCTGCACATCTGGAACAGCTGGTGGGTCACACAGTGTGTCCAGGCCTGTCATCTTCTGATCTGCAAGAGGAACTCCTCAAATATGTCACTATTTTATCATCACCATCCGTTTTATACGAAATCTTTATTCCATTTTTTTAGATGTTCTTTTATTCAGAGAGAGAAAACCCTCGTGTTATTTTACAGCTTGAGATGAGGATTGTCTTTAAGAAGTTGGTGTTCACTTTATGAGCTGTGTCTGATTTCTCTGCCTTGGGTTCTACCAGCACAGTTCCTATGGACACCTCCCAGCTCAGGGATGTGCACTTGGAGTCTCTGCATGGAGTCACTGAGTCATTGTGTCCCTTACAGGTGGGAGATTTTAGAACTGGTTCTTGTTAAACAGAACTGCTTCTCACACAGTGCCTGTGTGGGACTGTGGGAACTCCTTGTCCTTGGACACCAGAAAGGCTGAGGAGGTCTGGGAAAAGAAAATCAAAACCCCCAAGTCCCACAGAATGGTTTGGGTTGGAAGGGACCTTCAAACTCATCTCATTGCACCCACCAGGCTGCTCCAAGCCCTGCCCAGCCTGGCCTGGGACACTGCCAGGGCTGGGGCAGCCACAGCTGCTCTGCCCAACCTGTGCCAGGGTTTTACACCAGACATGTCTCACCAGTCAAACCTTTCCAGCCAACACAACTTTCCAAGGAAAAGAGGGGTTTTTTGTTTCCTTCTTTCTGACTCTACACATCCATTTTCTTTCCTTTTCCTCCCCCCCTTGGTGAGGAGCCCATGGAAAGTGGCTCCTGCAGTTTTCCAGGGAAGCCTCAGCCCCAGTTCCAGCCCCCTCTGGCTGAAGGTGTGTGTTGGACACAAAGGTGCAGCTGGAATTTCTCAGACCTGGCTGAGGATGCCAAATAAATCTTTATCTTCTTGCCAATTATATCTTCCCAAAAGCTTGGCCAAGAATAGCCAGGAAGGCTTGTCAATAAGTTCACTTTTTATTAGAGGCAGGTCCTTTGCCAAGCCCACGAAGGCAGCGGTTCCTGATGGATCTCTGGAGGCAGCACCGTGGGAGGCCAGTTAGAAACAGCCTTTTATTGACAAACTGGGGTTTGGGAGGGAATTTTCACTAACAAAGCCTGGTTTGAGTCATTTCCCAGCACATCCATAGATGCAGAGATGAAGAAAATCTCATTTTTCCTTGAGTCAAGCCCCGAAGTAAATTGGCTTCAGTGCTCGTGCTGATGGCCCAGCAACACTCCAGCAATGGGTAATGAACTGGGAGAGGGAACAGGGCTCGGGAACAGCTCCTGGGAGTGATGCCACAAGCCAAAGGGAAGCCCTTTCCACAGCCAGAGCTGAGATTAATGCGAGTTCCGTGGCGTTGGGTGGCACAGCAGAGCTGAAGGTGCCCTGTCCCTGCTGCCCCCACAGCTGGGCTGGCAGGGACAGCAAAGGAGCTGCCTCAGTTTGCCAGCCAGGCCATCCATAGATAACCCAGCCATTAATATGGGCTGGCACCCCTGGGGCTGCTCCCCCTCCCCTTGCCCTACTTCTGCTAATGATGTTTTCTGAGCAGGGGCTTATTCATGGAACTCCTCTAAGAGGAATGTCTGTAAATTCTGGAAAATGGGTTCCCTTCAAGGCATTTTTCAGCCTGAGCAGGCAGCTCTTACCTGCCAGCAGCACAAAGAGCAGCTCCTGGGTGTCAAATGCTTTCACATTTCCATGCTTTGATCAGGGCCCTGTTTGGGCTGCAGTTTGCTCATTGTCCTCTTGGGAGTTTCCTACGTGGCACTTTTTGATTATTCTCAGCCCCAGTGAAGTTGTTCATGTTCTTAAAACAACTTAGCAGGGCCTGAGCTGCAGTAACAAGGAGGGAGTTCAGCTGTGCAGAGGCTCTTGGAGAACTCCCAGCCCTGAGTGATGGGGAAAACAGACCCCAAGAGGGGCAGAACCAACTCTGAGCTGGCAGCAAAGCTGGCAGAGCCAGCAGGAAAGCTGGCACAGCTGGCAGGGGCAGTGTCACAGTGCTTGATCTCCCCAGACACAGCTCTCAGCTGAGCCTGCAGGGGCTTGTCAGGGGCTGCAACCCTTGTGGTTACATAAATCACTTGATGCAGCTCATTTTATGGGGGTTTCTCTTTGGTATTTTATTTCTGAGTCCTCTTTGCCATGGGTTGCAGTTACTGGGGAGTTGTGGAGAGAAGGGAAGAGGAGCAGAAGAAGGAGAAAGGGGAAAGGGGGTGCAAGTGTGTTACATTAACAATATTTAAACTAAACTTGTGCAGGACTATCCAAGTTTCAGGAGGGACTGGATTCAGAGCTACTTTCCCACACAATCTGCAAACCCACACACCCCCTGCAAACCATCCAACATCACACAGCTCTGGCTAATTAGTAAGTAATACAAATTTCCCAAAATTGCTGGATCTAAACAGTCTTGATGCAACTTATTTTAACTTTATAAAAGAGCTCTGTTAATGTCACTCCATGGAGTTTCTGCAGCTTCTTTTCCTGCCTCTGCACCAGCTCAAGGTCTCCAGACAAATTCCATTCTTCTCTTGGCAGCACCTGCAAACTTGTCTCTGGTTTGCCAGCCTGAAATGTGTGAATGGCAACAAAGAGCAGCCCCAGCCCGAGGGGTGAGTACCAGTGAGCAGCAATCACAGCCCCCTCAGAGCAGGGACAGCTGAGCTGGGCTCTTTGGGTGGCACAGCACGGGCAGAGCTGGGCAGGACCAGCCCAGCAATGACAGAGGCAGCAAAGAGGAGCAGGGAAAGGCTGGGGTTGGACAGGGAAAGGCTGGGATTGGACAGGGAAAGGCTGGGGGTTGGACAGGGAAAGGCTGGGATTTGGGCAGGGAAAGGCTGGGGTTGGACAGGGAAAGGCTGGGATTTGGGCAGGGAAAGGCTGGGGTTGGACAGGGAAAGGCTGGGGTTGGACAGGGAAAGGCTGGGATTGGGCAGGGAAAGGTGGGGTTGGGCAGGGAAAGGCTGGGATTGGGCAGGGAAAGGTGGGGTTGGACAGGGAAAGGTGGGGTTGGACAGGGAAAGGCTGGGGTTGGATGGGGAAAGGCTGGGGTTGGACAGGGAAAGGCTGGGGTTGGACAGGGAAAGGCTGGGATTTGGACAGGGAAAGGCTGGGATTTGGGCAGGGAAAGGCTGGGGTTGGACAGGGAAATGTGGGGTTGGGCAGGGAAAGGCTGGGATTGGACAGGGAAAGGCTGGGATTGGACAGGGAAAGGCTGGGATTTGGGCAGGGAAAAGCTGGGATTGGACAGGGAAAGGCTGGGATTTGGGCAGGGAAAGGCTGGGGTTAGACAGGGAAAGGCTGGATTTGGGCAGGGAAAGGCTGGGATTTGGGCAGGGAAAGGCTGGGGTTGGGCAGGGAAAGGCTGGGGGTTGGACAGGGAAAGGCTGGGATTGGACAGGGAAAGGCTGGGGTTGGACAGGGAAAGGCTGGGATTGGACAGGGAAAGGCTGGGGTTGGACAGGGAAAGGTGGGGTTGGACAGGGAAAGGTGGGGTTGGACAGGGAAAGGTGGGGTTGGACAGGGAAAGGCTGGGATTTGGGCAGGGAAAGGCTGGGATTTGGGCAGGGAAAGGCTGGGGTTGGGCTGGGAAAGGCTGGGGTTGGACAGGGAAAGGTGGGGTTAGACAGGGAAAGGCTGGATTTGGGCAGGGAAAGGCTGGGGTTGGGCTGGGAAAGGCTGGGGTTGGACAGGGAAAGGTGGGGTTGGGAAGGGAAAGGCTGGGGTTGGACAGGGAAAGGCTGGATTTGGGCAGGGAAAGGCTGGGATTGGACAGGGAAAGGTGGGGTTGGACAGGGAAAGGCTGGGATTGGACAGGGAAAGGCTGGGATTGGGCAGGGAAAGGCTGGGATTGGACAGGGAAAGGCTGGGATTTGGGCAGGGAAAGGCTGGGATTGGACAGGGAAAGGTGGGGTTGGACAGGGAAAGGCTGGGATTTGGGCAGGGAAAGGCTGGGATTGGACAGGGAAAGGCTGGGATTTGGGCAGGGAAAGGCTGGGATTGGACAGGGAAAGGTGGGGTTGGACAGGGAAAGGCTGGGATTTGGGCAGGGAAAGGCTGGGGTTGGACAGGGAAAGGATGGGGTTGGGAAGGGAAAGGCTGGGGTTGGGAAGGGAAAGGCTGGGGTTGGACAGGGAAAGGCTGGGGTTGGACAGGGAAAGGCTGGATTTGGGCAGGGAAAGGCTGGGATTTGGGCAGGGAAAGGCTGGGATTGGACAGGGAAAGGCTGGGGTTGGGAAGGGAAAGGCTGGGATTTGGGCAGGGAAAGGCTGGGATTGGACAGGGAAAGGCTGGGATTGGACAGGGAAAGGCTGGGGTTGGGAAGGGAAAGGCTGGGATTGGACAAGGAAAGGCTGGGATTGGACAAGGAAAGGCTGGGATTTGGGCAAGGAAAGGCTGGGATTTGGGCAGGGAAAGGCTGGGGTTGGGAAGGGAAAGGCTGGGGTTGGGCAGGGAAAGGTGGGGTTGGGCAGGGAAAGGTTGGGGTTGGGAAGGGAAAGGCTGGGGTTGGACAGGGAAGGCTGGGATTGGACAGGGAAAGGCTGGGATTGGACAGGGAAAGGCTGGGATTTGGGCAGGGAAAGGCTGGGGTTGGGCAGGGAAAGGTGGGGTTGGGCAGGGAAAGGCTGGGGGTTGGAAAGGCTGGGGTTGGGAAGGGAAAGGCTGGGGTTGGGAAGGGAAAGGCTGGGGTTGGGAAGGGAAAGGCTGGGATTGGACAGGGAAAGGTGGGGTTGGACAGGGAAAGGCTGGGATTTGGGCAGGGAAAGGCTGGGGTTGGACAGGGAAAGGTGGGGTTGGGAAGGGAAAGGCTGGGGTTGGACAGGGAAAGGCTGGGATTGGGCAGGGAAAGGCTGGGATTGGACAGGGAAAGGCTGGGATTTGGGCAGGGAAAGGCTGGGATTGGACAGGGAAAGGTGGGGTTGGACAGGGAAAGGCTGGGATTTGGGCAGGGAAAGGCTGGGATTGGACAGGGAAAGGCTGGGATTTGGGCAGGGAAAGGCTGGGGTTGGACAGGGAAAGGTGGGGTTGGGAAGGGAAAGGCTGGGGTTGGGAAGGGAAAGGCTGGGGTTGGACAGGGAAAGGCTGGATTTGGGCAGGGAAAGGCTGGGATTTGGGCAGGGAAAGGCTGGGATTGGACAGGGAAAGGCTGGGGTTGGGAAGGGAAAGGCTGGGATTTGGGCAGGGAAAGGCTGGGATTGGACAGGGAAAGGCTGGGATTGGACAGGGAAAGGCTGGGGTTGGGAAGGGAAAGGCTGGGGTTGGGAAGGGAAAGGCTGGGATTGGACAGGGAAAGGCTGGGGTTGGGCAGGGAAAGGCTGGGGGTTGGGCAGGGAAAGGCTGGGGTTGGGCAGGGAAAGGTGGGGTTGGGCAGGGAAAGGTGGGGTTGGACAGGGAAAGGCTGGGGGTTGGGCAGGGAAAGGCTGGGATTTGGACAGGGAAAGGCTGGGATTTGGGCAGGGAAAGGCTGGGGTTGGGCAGGGAAAGGTGGGGTTGGGCAGGGAAAGGCTGGGGGTTGGAAAGGCTGGGGTTGGACAGGAAAAGGTGGGGTTGGGCAGGGAAGGGCTGGGATTTGGGCAGGGAAAGGCTGGGAATGGATGGGGAAAGGCTGGGATTTGGGCAGGGAAAGGCTGGGGTTGGACAGGGAAAGGCTGGGGTTGGACAGGGAAAGGCTGGGGTTGGACAGGGAAAGGTGGGGTTGGACAGGGAAAGGCTGGGGGTTGGAAAGGCTGGGGGTTGGACAGGGAAAGGCTGGGGTTGGGCAGGGAAAGGTGGGGTTGGACAGGGAAAGGCTGGGATTTGGGCAGGGAAAGGCTGGGGTTGGACAGGGAAAGGCTGGGGGTTGGAAAGGCTGGGATTGGACAGGGAAAGGGGTATTTTTGAGCAGAGAAATGCTGTTTTTTGGGCAGGGAAAGGCTGTTTTTTGAGCAGGAAGCATATAAATCTTCTGGTGGAACGTGAATCATCAAATCTCAGAGTGGTTTGTGTTGCAGGGACTTCAAAGCCCACCCAGTGCCACCCCAGCCATGGGCAGGGACACCTCCCACCAGCCCAGGCTGCTCCAAGCCCTGTCCAACCTGGCCTGGGACACTCCCAGGGATGGGGCAGCCACAGCTTCTCTGGGCACCTGTGCCAGGGCCTGCCCACCCTCCCATCCTGGAATTGTTCCCAATATCCCACCCAGCCCTGCCTGCAGCCCCACACCTGTCAAACCTCAGCCTGAACTTGCCTCTGTCACCCAGAGAAGTGAGAAGGGGAAATGTCTTGGGGGCAGAGCTGAGCCCAAGCCTTGACCCCAGTGCCAGCCCCAGAGCAGGGCCCTGCTGAGGGTGGGGTTGCCCAGGGAGGGCTGTGCTGGCCCCCCCAGGCCTCCCATGGAACCTGCACTCTCTGAGCAAGGGCATTTCTTCAAGGCTAATCATTTAATTAAGTCTTCAAATGCCAGTCAATCTGCTCCATATTAGATGAGCAGCTCCACTGGATAATTAACTTTATTCCTACTCTAGATTTGTTTAGTTTCACCTTCCAGCCTTTGGCTCTCCTTATTACTTTTTTAGCTAAATTAAGAAGCTGCCGAGTATCTGAATCACCTCCCTGTGATGGCACTAAAGAACAGACAAATTGGCTCTTCCTCTTCCCTTGGACAGATTAAGAAGGTCAAGTGCCCATAACCGACTTTCTGTACAGAAATGGCTCCAAAGGAGGGACCTCCAGAGGAGGCCCTGGAGCTGCTCCAGGGCTGGAGCCCCTTTGGAGCCAGGCTGGGAGAGCTGGGGGGGAGTCACCTGGAGAAGAGAAGGCTCCAGGGACACCTGAGAGCCCCTGGCAGGGCCTGAAGGGGCTCCAGGAGAGCTGGAGAGGGACTGGGGACAGGGATGGAGGGACAGGACACAGGGAATGGCTTCCCAGGGCCAGAGGGCAGGGCTGGGTGGGATATTGGGAAGGAATTGGTGTCTGGGAGGGTGGGCAGGCCCTGGCACAGGTGTCCAGAGAAGCTGTGGCTGCCCCATCCCTGGGAGTGTCCCAGGCCAGGTTGGACAGGGCTTGGAGCAGCCTGGGCTGGTGGGAGGTGTCCCTGCCCATGGCAGGGGTGGCACTGGGTGGGCTCTGAGGTCCCTCCAACCCAACCCCTTCTGGGATTTGATGACATCACTCTTGTGATTCCCTGAATTCCCTCAGGTTGCATCCTGCCCCAGGGTTGGCTGTAGCCCAGCAATGCCAGCCCTGCTTCCTTGGCATCCCCTCCTGGCACCTCTCCCCAGTCCCAGCCCCCCATCCTGCCTGGCCCAGGCCTTGGTTGGCATTCACTCCAGTGCCTCCGTTCTTCCCAGGATCCCAACTCCCTGAGCTCAGCAGCAGCATGAATAAACATCATGAATAATTTTCTAAGCAAGGCAGAACTTTCTCCCTGCCTGTGGAGAGAGGGGCAGGAGGAGAGCACTGATTGGAATATTGATGCACTCCAGCCTTGATTAGATCCATCCTGACAAAGCAGCCGCAGGTGGAGCCACTCTGGTTCCCTGTAAATGCCATGTATGCCAGAGCAGCTCAGGGCACTTCATTGCAGGGCTGAGCAGTGTCCTCCTGCTCTGCAGACCTGCTCTTGGCTGGAGGGGCCAGGGCTGTGTCCCTGGGGCAGCTCAGGGGAGGAGGGACCAGGGCTGTGTCCCTGGGGCAGCTCAGGAGAGGAGGGACCAGGGTTGTGTCCCTGGGGCAGCTCAGGGCAGGAGGGTCCAGCCCAGGGGGCAGCTCAGGGCAGGAGGGTCCAGCCCAAGGGGCAGCTCAGGGTAGGAGGGACCAGCCCAGGGGGGCAGCTCAGGGTAGGAGGGACCAGCCCAGGGGGGCAGCTCAGGGTAGGAGGGACCAGCCCAGGGGGGCAGCTCAGGGTAGGAGGGACCAGCCCAGGGGGGCAGCTCAGGGCAGGAAGGTCCAGCCCAAGGGGCAGCAGGGTCTGGAGGTGCTGAGAAGGTGAGTGGTTCTACCTGAGAGTTTGGAGATTTTGGTGGGTGTGGGAGGCTCTGCTGTCCCCTGTGTGCTCCTACAGAGAGGTGAGTTCAGTGTGGGTCACTCCTGACCTTTGGTTTCCAGAGCTGTGGGGGTGGCAGAGCATGTTTGGGTCGTGCTGGTCACGGACCACCCTCAGGGAAATCAGGAGAAGTTCCCTGGGCAGGATGGGGAGATACAGAGGTGGATCCTGCAGGAGGGATCAGTGCCATGGCAGAGAACAGGTGGTGCCCAGGCTGGCCCGGGGGTCCGGGTCCGGTGCCGGGCACCCGCTGCCCCCGGGGTCCGGGTCCGGTGCCGGGCACCCCCTGCCCCCGGGGTGCGGGGCCGGGTCCGGTGCCGGGCACCCCCTGCCCCCCGGGGTGCGGCTCCGGTGCCGGGCACCCGCTGCCCCCGGGGTGCGGGTCCGGTGCCGGGCACCCGCTGCCCCCGGGGTGCGGGTCCGGTGCCGGGCACCCGCTGCCCCCGGGGTGCGGGGAGGGTGTTGGGCACCCCCTGCCCCCGGGGTGCGGGGCCGGGTCCGGTGCCGGGCACCCGCTGCCCCCGGGGTGCGGGGCCGGGTCCGGTGCCGGGCACCCGCTGCCCCCGGGGTGCGGGTCCGGTGCCGGGCACCCGCTGCCCCCGGGGTGCGGGGCCGGTGCCGGGCACCCGCTGCCCCCGGGGTGCGGGTCCGGTGCCGGGCACCCGCTGCCCCCGGGGTGCGGGTCCGGTGCCGGGCACCCGCTGCCCCCGGGGTGCGGGTCCGGTGCCGGGCACCCGCTGCCCCCGGGGTGCGGGGAGGGTGCCGGGCACCCGCTGCCCCCGGGGTGCGGGGAGGGTGCCGGGCACCCGCTGCCCCCGGGGTGCGGGGAGGGTGCCGGGCACCCGCTGCCCCCGGGGTGCGGGGCCGGTGCCGGGCACCCGCTGCCCCCGGGCTGCGGGGACAGTGCCGGGCACCCGCTGCCCCCGGGGTGCGGGTCCGGTGCCGGGCACCCACTGCCCCCGGGGTGCGGAGCCGGTGCCGGGCACCCCCTGCCCCCGGTGCCAGGTTCCACCTGCCAGCACACGTGGGATGAGCTCTGGGAGGGCAGTTCTGTGCCCCCCACTCCAAACAAGAGTGTGCTCTGACTGCCAGAGCAAACACGGCGCCCTGGGGAGGGGTTTGGCTGCTGTGTGCCATGGCCAGGCAGGTGGGTGCCCACTGGGGGAGGGCAGGGGCAGCTGGAGGGCACACAGAGTGTCCCTGCAGGTCTCTGCCCGCTGGCACCACTCCTCTATTTGTCTGGAGCAAAGGCAGAGACACGGATTGTTCCTGGGTTGCCAAAAGGCCCAGGAGGAGGTTCCTCTCCTGCAGCCAAAAGGGCAGCTGTGCCAGGGGCTGCCAGAGCCACAGCCTGCCCATGGGGAGGGAAGGGAGCTCTCCAAGCCCTGAGTGCCTGCCCAGCTCCTCCTCCTCTCCCCAAGACTTTCAGAGATTTTTTTGCTAAGTTTTAAGATGAGAAAAATCTCTACATTTTAAAACATGACGTGTCCCAAATTTCAATTAAATTGTTCAGCAAAGTATTAGAGTTAATGATGTGGTTTAGGGAAAGTAATCACTTTATTGCCCTGAGTTTATCATCTTTTGGATTAAATGATTTTCTCATTTATTTGCACTCCCACACTTATTTTCTTCCTATTCTTTAGACCCGTTTTTGGGTTGTTGTTTTTCTTAGAATTGGGTAGGCCCTGGTGGGTGTCCCAGTCCAGGTCTGGGACTGAAAACAAGTTTAACAGTTAAAGTTTAACAAGTTAAAGGTAGAAAGAAGAGAGTTCTTTGGAAAGATGCATGACCAGGGAGGTGGCTCCCTCTGGATCTGCAGATCACTGGAGATAAAACAGCCACCATTAAAACTGGCCAAGGGAATGCCCTGGCACAGGTTGGCAGAGCAGCTGTGGCTGCCCCAGCCCTGGGAGTGTCCCAGGCCAGGCCAGGGGGGCACAGAGCAAAGCCCACCCTGCTGGGGCTGCCTCTGCAATTGCTGCCTGTGCACAGGAAGGGCTTTAATGGGGGAAAATGCTGAATTCCTGCTCAGTGGAACTCTGGGCTTTGAGTGGCCACAGCAATGGAGAAAAGGCAAGAAGATGCCACAGGACACAGAGGGTGAATGTGCCAGGAAAAAGGATGTGCCTTGTGCTGTCTGCAAATAAATCAGCTGGGGAAAAGCTGAGTCAATGCAGTTCCCTTGGAGCAGAATCCTTTGGGCTGCTCAGGAGATGGATGGCTTGGGTGTTAATTGGCCCTTTAATTGCTCTCTCTGTGCCAGGCTGGTGCCCTCTGAGTTCTGCTGCTGGCACTGCTGCCCCCCTGCCCCTCTGTGCTCCTCTGCTCTGGGAACAGCAGCTGAGAGGAGCCCCAGAGGGTTTGGGGTCTGCACTGGAGCTGGGCTGGCCCCAGCCCTGAGGCTCCACTGCAGCTCCCAGCTCTTCTTGGGGCCTTCTCCTGCCAACTCTGCAACTCTCAGGTTCTCTTCTATCATTTCTGTAATGGCAGGGAAAAAAATAATGAGGCTCTGGTGTCACACAAGTATTCCCAGTGAATTTTCAGCTCTGTAATGAAGCAGCACAAAGCTTGGCAGCACTTTGGGCTCTCTGCTAATTAAGATTAAAAGTGGAAGTAGCCCATTACAGGGAAAGCAATTCCTGAAAATTTAGGAAGAGTTGAGGAAGAAAGAAAAAACCATTTTGCTCAAAGAATCAGAAGTAAAGCAGCACATTCCTGACAAAGGTTTTCCAGTGTGATATCAATAATTTATCCTGAGGATGGGCCCTGTTGGCACAGGCCATGCCAGTCAGTCCATGCTGGGCAACCTGGGCCGGCACTTTGTGTGTTCTTGGCCTCCCTGGATCTTCCCAGCAAACTCCAGGTGTTGATTTGGGGCTTGGTGGGAAGAGCAGCAGCAGAGTTGGCAAAAGGTTGCCTGATTCATCTCCCAGCAAAACAAACACGAAGCTTTAGAGCTGAAGGGAGAAGGGGAACAGAGTTCTGTGCCACTTGGGGGTGTGTTCAGCTGAAGGGCAGTGCAGCCCCTCACTGAGTGTCCCTGGGCCAAGTGATGAGCCTGAATGTGCCACCAAAGCCCAGAGAGATCTCTCTGTGGGACCAGATTTTTCCTGTAATTCCAGCCTTGGAGGGGCTGCTGAGAGGGAAGGAACACCAGGAAAACCAGGAACAGCTCTGTGTGTCAGGGCTGCCCTCTGAGCAGGGACCCCCAGTGCCACCCCTGCCATGGGCAGGGACACCTTCCACCAGCCCAGGCTGCTCCAAGCCCTGTCCAGCCTGGCCTGGGACACTCCCAGGGATGGGGCAGCCACAGCTTCTCTGGGCACCTGTGCCAGGGCCTACCCACCCTCCCAGACACCAATTCCTTCCCAATATCCCACCCAGCCCTGCCCTCTGGCACTGAGAAGCCATTCCCTGTGTCCTGTCCCTCCATCCCTTGTCCCCAGTCCCTCTCCAGCTCTCTTTGAGTTCCTTTAGACAAAGCACTTGGAATTCTCAGAGAAACTGGAAGACTGATGTGTTTGGAGGCTGCTCCATGTGCACTCCATCACCACTTGGGTGGACTCTGCCCCTCTGGGTCCATTCAATTTGCAGTAACAAAGGGTTCTGCCCCAGTCCTTTCTCTCCAAACCCTCTCTGGTTGTCTGGAGATGGATCATTCCCACCTTCCATGTGTATCCCACTTTACCTGCTCTGACCCAGCCAAGGAGTGAAGGCTGCCCTGAGCACAGGGGTGGCTTTGGGTGGGGTTGTGCCCTGAGCACACCCAGCAGGATCTGCACTTGGGCCTTTCCTGATTGCTGCATTCAGAACATCTTTGCAGCCACAGATCTTTGCTTGGCGCAGGAGGCACAGCCAGGATGTTGTGGGAGCTCAGCAGGGCTGGGGTGGCTCCTGTGCTGCTGCCCAAGCCTGCTCAGCTCTTCTCAACATTATTGTTAGTAGCTCTGAACTGCTCCTGGCATCAGGCCTTGCCCCTGCTGCTGTCCTGGGCAGCTGACAGGGCAGATGGTGCTCCCAGGGACACTAAAAATGACATCTCAGACCTGTGTCTGTTCTCTTACCTGTCTGCAGCTTCTTAACTGCAGTTCCTTCAGATTCCCAGTGCAACAGGTCACCCCCTGCAGATTCAAACCTCTCCAGGGCTCAAGAAAAGGAGCTTTCTCCTGGCTCTTTCCCATGGTTTCTGCTGGGAATATTTTGTTCCAAGCTGCAGCAGAGCACTCTGCTGAAGAGCAAACCATGCTATCACATTGCACTTTAATCTCCCCTCTGGGAGCTTCCTGATATAATCCTGATGGCAGGGAGGAGTGTTGGCATCACTGTAATGCCCATAACAAACTGCCATTGTCCCCTCTCTGCAAAGGTGAACAAGAGATCTGTTCTGCCAAGGCTGGAGTGAAGGCAGGAAACCTGCTCTGTCCTGGGTCAGACCCATCCCTGCTGCAGGAAACCTGCTCTGTCCTCTCCTGGGTCAGACCCAGCCCTGCTGCAGGAAACCTGCCCTGTCCTGGGTCAGACCCAGCCCTGCTGCAGGAAACCTGCTCTGTCCTGGGTCAGACCCAGCTCTGCTGCAGGAAACCTGCCCTGTCCTGGGTCAGACCCAACCCTGCTGCAGGAAACCTGCTCTGTCCTGGGTCAGACCCAGCTCTGCTGCAGGAAACCTGCTCTGTCCTGGGTCAGACCCAGCTCTGCTGCAGGAAACCTGCTCTGTCCTGGGTCAGACCCAGCCCTGCTGCAGGAAACCTGCTCTGTCCTGGGTCAGACCCAGCCCTGCTGCAGGAAACCTGCTCTGCTCTGTCCTGGGTCAGACCCAGCCCTGCTGCAGGAAACCTGCTCTGTCCTGGGTCAGACCCAGCTCTGCTGCAGGAAACCTACTCTGTCCTGTCCTGGGTCAGACCCAGCCATGCTGCAGGAAACCTGCTCTGTCCTGGGCCAGACCCAGCCCTGCTGCAGGAAACCTGCTCTGTCCTGGGTCAGACCCAGCCCTGCTGCAGGAAACCTGCTCTGTCCTGGGTCAGACCCATCCCTGCTGCAGGAAACCTGCTCTGTCCTGGGTCAGACCCATCCCTGCTGCAGGAAACCTGCTCTGTCCTGTCCTGGGTCAGACCCAGCTCTGCTGCAGGAAGCCTCATTTCAAGGCAGGTCTGTCTGGATGGTCACTGTGAATTATGAACTTTAAATGCTCCCCTACAGGTAACTTTGGGACAGGGGTAATTTGTGTGTTATCCTGACCCTTGTGAGAAAAGAAGCTCAGATCGGATCTCCAGGCTGTGATGAAAAGACTAATCATGGAATTCCAGACTGGATTGGGTTGGAGGGACCTCAAAGCCCACCCAGTGCCACCCCTGCCATGGGCAGGGACACCTCCCACCAGCCCAGGCTGCTCCAAGCCCTGTCCAGCCTGGCCTGGGACGCTCCCAGGGCTGGGGCAGCCACAGCTTCTCTGGGCACCTGTGCCAGGGCCTGCCCACCCTCCCAGACACCAATTCCTTCCCAATATCCCACGCCGCCCTGCCCTCTGGCAGTGGGAAGCCATTCCCTGTGTCCTGTCCCTCCATCCCTTGTCCCCAGTCCCTCTCCAGCTCTCCTGGAGCCCCTTCAGGCCCTGCCAGGGGCTCTCAGGTGTCCCTGGAGCCTTCTCTTCTCCAGGTGACCCCCCCAGCTCTCCCAGCCTGGCTCCAGAGCAGAGGGATCCAGCCCTTGGAGCATCTCCATAATTGGGTTGGAAGGGACCCCAAAGCCCCCCCAGTGCCACCCCTGCCATGGGCAGGGACACCTCCCACCAGCCCAGGCTGCTCCAAGCCCTGTCCAGCCTGGCCTGGGACACTCCCAGGGCTGGGGCAGCCACAGCTTCTCTGGGCACCTGTGCCAGGGCCTGCCCACCCTCCTTCCCAATATCCAATCTAAATCTCCCCCTTTTAGCTTAAACTCATCCCCCCTTGTCCCTCCATCCCTTGTCCCCAGTCCCTCTCCAGCTCTCTGAGTCCCTCCATAAACTCCCTTCCAGTCCCTGGTGCTGTCCCAGCTCGGGAGGCACCACCAGCCCCACCACAAGGATGTTGCCAGGCTGGAGACTGCCCAGTGCCACCCCAGTGCTGAGAAACAAAGAATTATTGTCCTTTCCTTCCAGGAGATCCCTCTGTCAGTGTGAACACCTTGGAGGGCGGGAGGACAAAAATTCCTGAAGGGAATGACCAAAGAGTTGCCCAGGCTGATGGGTCCGTGCTGGGAGAGATCAAGTGGCACCTCAGACACGTCAGGGCTGTGCCAAGGCAAAACTGCTGCCAGCACGTGGCTTGTCTGCACCTCCATGGCTGAGACACTTGAGTGACAGGGTCAGTGCCAGTGTCCCTCCCTGGCACCCACAGGCAGTGCCAGCCTCACATGGGATCAGGGAATGGGCTGAGCTGGGAGGGACCCACCAGGATCATCGAGTCCGACCCTCAGCCCTGCACAGGCTGAGACTCACACCCTGTGCCCCAGAGGATCATCCAAACCCTCCTGGAGCTCTGGCAGCCTTGGGGCCGTGCCCACTGCCCTGGGGAGCCTGGGCAGTGCCCAGCACCCTCTGGGGGAAGGCTTGAGCAGAGACATTCCTCAGCATGCTCTGAGTTTGAACCCATCTTTTCCCTCAAAGATGTGGGTGAGAGAGGCAACCCCTTACCCGGGTCTGTGCCCCGCTGTCCCCATGCCCTGCTGTCCCTGTGCCCTGCTGTCCCTGTGCCCTGCTGTCCCCGTGCCCTGCTGTCCCCATGCCCTGCTGTCCCCGTGCCCTGCTGTCCCCATGTCCCGCTGTCCCTGTGTCCCACTGTCCCCGTGCCCCACTGTCCCCATTCCTCACTGTCCCCATGCCCTGCTGTCCCCATGCCCCACTGTCCCCATGCCCCGCTGTCCCCATGCCCTGCTGTCCCTGTACCCCACTGTCCCCATGCCCCGCTGTCCCCATGCCCCACTGTCCCCATGCCCCGCTGTCCCCATGCCCTGCTGTCCCTGTGCCCCACTGTCCCCATGTCCTGCTGTCCCCGTGCCCTGCTGTCCCCATGCCCCGCTGTCCCCATGCCCTGCTGTCCCCATGTCCCGCTGTCCCCGTGTTCCGCTGTCCCCGTGCCCTGCTGTCCTCGTGCCCTGCTGTCCTCGTGCCCTGCTGTCCCCATGCCCCGCTGTCCCCATGCCCCACTGTCCCCATGTCCCGCTGTCCCCGTGCCCCACTGTCCCCATGCCCCACTGTCCCCATGTCCTGCTGTCCTCGTGCCCCGCTGTCCCCATGTCCTGCTGTCCCTGTGCCCCGCTGTCCCCATGCCCCACTGTCCCCGTGCCCCACTGTCCCCATGCCCCGCTGTCCCCATGCCCTGCTGTCCCCATGCCCCGCTGTCCCCATGTCCTGCCGTCCCCATGCCCTGCTGTCCCTGTGCCCCACTGTCCCCGTGCCCTGCTGTCCCCATGCCCTGCTGTCCCCATGTCCCGCTGTCCCCATGCCCCGCTGTCCCCATGTCCCGCTGTCCCCATGTCCCGCTGTCCCCATGTCCCGCTGTCCCCGTGCCCTGCTGTCCTCGTGCCCTGCTGTCCCCATGTCCTGCTGTCCCCATGCCCTGCTGTCCCTGTGCCCTGCTGTCCCCATGTCCTGCTGTCCCCGTGCCCTGCTGTCCCCATGTCCCGCTGTCCCCGTGTCCCGCTGTCCCCGTGCCCCGCTGACCCCATGCCCTGCTGTCCCCATGTCCTGCTGTCCCCATGCCCTGCTGTCCCTGTGCCCTGCTGTCCCCATGTCCTGCTGTCCCCATGCCCCACTATACCTGTGCCCTGCTGTCCCTGCCCAGCCCACACCGGGCACTCCTTGCCCATGGAATAACCACCCAGGGGTAAAGAGCCTCTGCTGTTGCTCCAGGCAGTGAAATCCCTCCCTGCCCTCAGCTCCGTATTTACCCGTGCCAAGATTTGCCAGCGCATCCTTAGGCACAGATTTGTGTATCCTTCAATGAAACTGAGCTCCGAGGGAGGGCCTGAGTTATTTCCTTCCCGATTGCCCATTTGTGAGGAAGAGCAGCCCTTCATCTCCCTCCCCCTTGCTGGGTTTGCCACCCGGGGCTCGGCAGAACAGGACGAACCTGTCGCTCCTCTGCGAGAGGATTCGGGCACGTCCTGCCCGGGCTTTGGGCTCAGCTCTGCCCATCAAACCCCCTCGTGCCACAGTTCATTCCCCTCTGCCCTCGGGCTCCACTTTCCTGTGAGTTCAGTGAGAATTTGGTGCCAAACACGCTCTTTGATTCCAGAGAATGTAAAGGATGCCAAGCCCAGGGTGTGAATGGGAACTGGTGCTCACTGGGAGGGGCACGGCTGGGCTGAGCTGGGCAGGGCAGGGCAAGGCAGGGCAGGGCTGGGCTGGGCAGGGCAGGGCTGGGCTGGGCTGGGCTGGGCAGGGCAGAGCAGGGCAGGGCTGGGCTGGGCAGGGCAGGGCAGGGCAGAGCAGGGCAGGGCAGGGCAGGGCAGGGCAGGGCAGGGCTGGGCAGGGCTGGGCAGGGCAGGGCTGGGCTGGGCTGGGCAGGACTGGGCTGGGCAGGACTGGGCAGGGCTGGGCAGGGCTGGGCTGGGCTGGGCTGGGCAGGGCAAGGCTGGGCAGGGCTGGGCAGGGCAGGGCTGGGCACGGCTGGGCAGGGCTGGGCACAGCTGGGCTGGGCATGAGGAAGATGCTGAGCAGGGCAGGGAGAACAGGGAAGGCCGGTATCCAAACGGAGGCACTTGGAAGGAGGTTCCCTTTTCCCTGCCTGCTCCCTGCCAGTGGGGAAAAATAACTGCAGATTCAGGGACAGGAGTGGGGAGAGCACATCTGGAGCCTGCAGGGACTGGTGGGCAGGAGGGATGGGAGGGTGGGATGGCCCCAGGGATGGTGGGCACTGTGTGCCCCTGGGGGGCTGCAGGAACCCCCAGGGCTCCTGTTTGACTCCCTGAGCTCAGGCCAAGCCCTGGGTGTGTGGCTGCTGAGAGGAACAGCAGCCCCTGCAGGGCCCAAAGGGGCTCCAGGAGAGCTGGAGAGAGACTGAGGACAAGGGATGGAGGAACAGGACACAGGGAATGGCTTCCCAGTGCCAGAGGGCAGGGCTGGGTGGGATATTGGGCAGGAATTGGTGTCTGGGAGGGTGGGCAGGCCCTGGCACAGGTGCCCAGAGAAGCTGTGGCTGCCCCAGCCCTGGGAGTGTCCCAGGCCAGGTTGGACAGGGCTTGGAGCAGCCTGGGCTGGTGGGAGGTGTCCCTGCCCATAGCAGGGGTGGCACTGGGGGGGCTCTGAGATCCTCCCAACCCACTCCATGATTTCTGTGATTTCTCTTTCCACACCATGAGTTCTAGAGCCTGAATTTCTGAGCCCAAGTCCTTCCCAGGTGCTGGGGATGATCCTCACTGGTGACAGAGCTCCTTAGGAACGATGACATTTCTCAGGAAAATGTTCCCATTCCATTCCTACTGTTGCCACAAACTGCCCTGTGCCAGCAGCCCCCGTGGCACTGTGGGCACCCCTGCCCTGCTGCAGCACCCTCTGCCCTCCCAGCTCCCACCACTCCCCACACATTCTGACCTCTCCAGGCAGCATTTCCTTGAAAAAATCCCTTGAAAAATTCCCTTGTAAAAATCCCGTTTCCTGGTGCTTTCCCCTCTGGGGTTGGGATGCAAAGAATTGCAGGGTGAGGATTTTCTGCTGACAGTGCCCTCTGTCCTGTGGCTGTGGCTGCTGCAGGGCAGAGTTTTGGGCCCAAAATTGCCATGAAAGGGAAATGTCCACCTGGAGAGGGCAGAGCTTTGAAGGCTCAGCTCTCCCACCTGCCCCAGAATTGGGTCACTGGCTCTGCCCTTCCCTTTGCCTTCCAAACAGAATAAAAATGAGGGCTGGGGGGTTACAGGGTCAAAATGGTAATTTCAAACTTCAGAGCATCTTTTTCTATTAAAAACCCAACTTTGCTGAAATAATTTGCTCTCTCTGTTACTTTCAATTCGGTGAATTCTCATTTTCAAATGGCAAAAAGGTGTTTTTCAGAAGGTCCTGACCTGCTCTCTGAGGTCCAGCCTGTGAGTGGCAGCGAGCTGGGGTGTCAGAGTCCTCAGAAGTCATCAGGTGAAAGAATAAAACAACATTTTTTCCCGAGTTGTGCCAAGGCTGGCAGGAATCTGTAACCTCTGCCATGCAGAGCTGGAACTGTCCCTGCCCATGGCAGGTGGCTCAGACCAGGTCACCTCCAGAGGTCCCTTCCAAGCCAAACCATCCCAGGATTCTCTGGGCAGAGACAGAATAAAGGAAAACTAAATTGCAAAAAGGAAAAAAGTGAGGGGGAGAGAAGGAAAACCTCTTTGGAAGGGGAGATTTCTGGGCTTTAAACTGCACTCCCTGTCCCAGCAGCTCTGGAATAACCCCAGAATGTCGTGCAGGATGAGGGAGCTGAGGGAGAGAAGTGAAAAGAAAAGAAAATATGAGTAAGATGCAACCTGAGAAAACATGGAGGGCCCAGGAGAGGGAAAAGAAAGGCCTGAAGAAGGTGGTACAAAAATAATTGTAGCAGAGTGAGCTGTACCCAAATCCTGACCCTGCTCAGCTTGGCAGGGCAGGGCAGGGCAGGGGAGCTGCGGGAGCCGAAGGGCTTTGCTGCAGCTCAGGGGCAACCCAACTGAAGGGTTGGCACTACCACAGGGCACTGGGACCACTGGCAGGGGCTGCCCAGGGAGGGTTGGAGTGCCCAGCCCTGGAGGTGCCCAAGGCAGGACTGGCCATGGCACTGAGTGCTCTGGGCTGGGGGACAAGGTGGGCATCGGGCACAGGGTGGGCTCCAGGGGCTGGCAGGGCTTTGCCAAGGTGGGCATCGGGCACAGGGTGGGCTCCAGGGGCTGGCAGGGCTTTGCCAATGTGGGCATCGGGCACAGGGTGGGCTCCAGGGGCTGGCAGGGCTTTGCCAAGGTGGGCATCGGGCACAGGGTGGGCTCCAGGGGCTGGGAGGGCTTTGCCAAGGTGGGCATCGGGCACAGGGTGGGCTCCAGGGGCTGGCAGGGCTTTGCCAAGGTGGGCATTGGGCACAGGGTGGGCTCCATGGGCTGGCAGGGCTTTGTCAAGGTGGGCATCGGGCCCAGGGTGGGCTCCAGGGGCTGGCAGGGCTGTGCCAAGGTGGGCATCGGGTACAGGGTGGGCTCCAGGGGCTGGCAGGGCTGTGCCAAGGTGGGCATCGGGCACAGGGTGGGCTCCAGGGGCTGGCAGGGCTTTGCCAAGGTGGGCATCGGGCACAGGGTGGGCTCCAGGGGCTGGGAGGGCTTTGTCAAGGTGGGCATCGGGCACAGGGTGGGCTCCAGGGGCTGGCAGGGCTTTGCCAAGGTGGGCATCGGGCACAGGGTGGGCTCCATGGACTGGGAGGGCTTTGCCAAGGTGGGCATTGGGCACAGGGTGGGCTCCAGGAGCTGGCAGGGCTGTGCCAAGGTGGGCATCGGGCACAGGGTGGGCTCCAGGGACCTGCAGGGCTTTGCCAAGGTGGGCATTGGGCACAGGGTGGGCTCCAGGGACCTGCAGGGCTTTGCCAAGGTGGGCAACGGGCACAGGGTGGGCTCCAGGGGCTGGCAGGGCTTTGCCACCCTCAGGGATCCTGGGATGCCCAAGGACTGCCCCCAACCCCCAGGGCTCTGCTTCCCACAGCTCTGCCCTCCCTTCCTCTGGCACTGCAATTCAGGTGCCCTGAGCCAGTGTGGGCACTGCCAGGCTGTGAAGCAGCAGCAATAATTCCCTGTATTATGAGGGGCAATCCCTCAGCCATTAGTTGGTTCCAAGGCTGCTTTGATGGAATTATGGCTGTGAAAGGCCTCTCTGCCCATACATTGTCTGTGGTCAATGCAAAGGGCCATCTGTTCAGGGAGGGATGGAGGCTGGGGAGGGTCTGTGGGCAGCCCCTGCTCTGGCACTGAGTCCCTTCTATCACCTGTGCAGCACCAAGGGGCACAAGGTGGGCACAGCAGCTTTAATTGCTGAGCTCTGCAGCCCTGGCACCCTGGAAGGAAAGATCAGTGCCAGGGAAAGGTGGACAGGTTGGAATCAGTGCCAGGGAAAGGTGGACAGGCTGGAATCAGTGCCAAGGAAAGGTAGACAGGTTGGATTCAGTGCCAGGGAAAGGTGGGCAGGTTGGAATCAGTGCCAGGGAAAGGTGGGCAGGTTGGAATCAGTGCCAGGGAAAGGTGGGCAGGTTAGAATCAGTGCCAGGGAAAGGTGGGCAGGCTGGAATCAGTGCCAGGGAAAGGTGGACAGGTTGGATTCAGTGCCAGGGAAAGGTGGACAGGTTGGAATCAGTGCCAGGGAAAGGTGGGCAGGTTGGAATCAGTGCCAGGGAAAGGTGGACAGGTTGGATTCACTGCCAGGTCCCCTGCACAGAACTGCTGGAGGGAGTCAGGCCTGGCCTGAGTGTCACCTCACACCCTTTGGTGGCACCACCATGGGCATGGGCTGTGCCAGGAATGGCACTGAGGCCCCTGTGGCTCCGAAATGTCCTCCTGGGCACTCAGTGCCATTGGGAGGGACACACCCCCTCGGGGCAGGGGCACCTGGTGTGGGTGGCAGCCCCACACCCAGATGGGTGGCACAAAGAGGTGCCGTCTCACAGAGCCCCTCCTGAGAGACAGGGGTGGGTGCACTGGGGGAGACTTGGCTGCTTTGCTGTGCCCTGATGGGCAGGGAATGGTGCCAGAGCTGCCAAGCCCAGCACATCAGAACCAGGGAAACTTTGAATGGCCTGGAAAGTTCTGGTTGAGATCCCAAATATCCAGTTGTGGGGTTATCCCTGGGCTGCCCTGCTGGGGACACCCCTGAGCAGTGTCTTGGGAACATTTTCCAGCCTTGGAGCCTTCCTGCAGTCCCAACACACCAGGCAGGGCTGTGGCTCCCACCCCATCCATCCTGTTCCATCCCATCCCATTCCATCCCATCCCATCCCATCCCATCCCATCCCATCCCATCCCATCCCACCCCATCCATCCTGTTCCATCATATCCCATCCCATCCCATCCTGTTCCATCATATCCCATCTCATCCATCCTGTTCTATCATATCCCACCCCATCCATCCTATTCCATCATATCCCATCCCATGCCATCCATCCTATTCCATCATATCCCATCCCATCCCATCCCATCCATCCTGTTCCATCATATCCCATCCCATCCCACCCCATCCATCCTGTTCTATCATATCCCACCCCATCCATCCTATTCCATCATATCCCATCCCATGCCATCCATCCTATTCCATCATATCCCATCCCACCCCATCCATCCTGTTCCATCATATCCCATCCCATCCCATCCTGTTCCATCATATCCCATCTCATCCATCCTGTTCTATCATATCCCACCCCATCCATCCTATTCCATCATATCCCATCCCATGCCATCCATCCTATTCCATCATATCCCATCCCATCCCATCCCATCCCATCCCATCCATCCTGTTCCATCATATCCCATCCCATCCCACCCCATCCATCCTGTTCTATCATATCCCACCCCATCCATCCTATTCCATCATATCCCATCCCATGCCATCCATCCTATTCCATCATATCCCATCCCATCCCATCCATCCTGTTCCATCATATCCCATCCCATCCCATCCATCCTGTTCCATCATATCCCATCCCATCCCATCCATCCTGTTCTATCATATCCCATCCCATCCCATCACATCCATCCTATTCTATCATATCCCATCTCATCCCATCCCATCCCACCCCACCCCATCCATCCTGTTCCATCATATCCCATCCCATCCCATCCTGTTCTATCATATCACATCCCATCCCATCCTGTTCTATCATATCCCATCCCATCCATCCTGCTCTATCATATCCCATCCCATCCCATCCATCCTATTCCATCATATCCCATCCCATCCCACCCCATCCATCCTATTCCATCATATCCCATCCCATCCCACCCCATCCATCCTGTTCCATCATATCCCATCCCATCCCACCCCATCCATCCTGTTCTATCATATCCCACCCCATCCTTCCTGTTCCATCATATCCCATCCCATCCATCCTGCTCTATCATATCCCATCCCATCCCATCCCATCCCATCCCATCCCATCCCATCCCATCCCATCCCACCCCATCCATCCTGTTCCATCATATCCCATCCCATCCCATCCTGTTCCATCATATCCCATCCATCCTGTTCTATCATATCCCATCCCATCCCATCCATCCTGTTCTATCATATCTCATCCCACCCCATCCTTCCTGTTCCATCATATCCCATCCCATCCCATCCCATCCCATCCCATCCCACCCCATCCATCCTGTTCCATCATATCCCATCCCATCCCATCCTGTTCCATCATATCCCATCTCATCCATCCTGTTCTATCATATCCCACCCCATCCATCCTATTCCATCATATCCCATCCCATGCCATCCATCCTATTCCATCATATCCCATCCCATCCCATCCCATCCATCCTGTTCCATCATATCCCATCCCATCCCACCCCATCCATCCTGTTCTATCATATCCCACCCCATCCATCCTATTCCATCATATCCCATCCCATGCCATCCATCCTATTCCATCATATCCCATCCCACCCCATCCATCCTGTTCCATCATATCCCATCCCATCCCATCCTGTTCCATCATATCCCATCTCATCCATCCTGTTCTATCATATCCCACCCCATCCATCCTATTCCATCATATCCCATCCCATGCCATCCATCCTATTCCATCATATCCCATCCCATCCCATCCCATCCCATCCCATCCATCCTGTTCCATCATATCCCATCCCATCCCACCCCATCCATCCTGTTCTATCATATCCCACCCCATCCATCCTATTCCATCATATCCCATCCCATGCCATCCATCCTATTCCATCATATCCCATCCCATCCCATCCATCCTGTTCCATCATATCCCATCCCATCCCATCCATCCTGTTCCATCATATCCCATCCCATCCCATCCATCCTGTTCTATCATATCCCATCCCATCCCATCACATCCATCCTATTCTATCATATCCCATCTCATCCCATCCCATCCCATCCCATCCCACCCCACCCCATCCATCCTGTTCCATCATATCCCATCCCATCCCATCCTGTTCTATCATATCACATCCCATCCCATCCTGTTCTATCATATCCCATCCCATCCATCCTGCTCTATCATATCCCATCCCATCCCATCCATCCTATTCCATCATATCCCATCCCATCCCACCCCATCCATCCTATTCCATCATATCCCATCCCATCCCACCCCATCCATCCTGTTCCATCATATCCCATCCCATCCCACCCCATCCATCCTGTTCTATCATATCCCACCCCATCCTTCCTGTTCCATCATATCCCATCCCATCCCATCCCATCCATTTCATAGCATCATGACCATAGAATCACACAGTGGTTTGGGTTGCAGACACCTCAGAGCCCCCCCAGTGCCACCCCTGCCATGGCAGGGACACCTCCCACCAGCCCAGGCTGCTCCAAGCCCTGTCCAACCTGGCCTGGGACACTCCCAGGGCTGGGGCAGCCACAGCTTCTCTGGGCACCTGTGCCAGGGCCTGCCCACCCTCCCAGACACCAATTCCTGCCCAATGTCCCACACAGCCCTGCCCTCTGGCAGTGGGAAGCCATTCCCTGTGTCCTGTCCCTCCATCCCTTGTCCCCAGTCCCTCTCCAGCTCTCCTGGAGCCCCTTCAGGCACTGGCACCACTGGGAACCATCTCCAAAAGCCCAGTAACACCCAGCATGGAGCCCCTCCTGCCCTGGCACCACTGGGAACCATCTCCAAAAGCCCAGTAACACCCAGCATGGAGCCCCTCCTGCCCTGGCACCACTGGGAACCATCTCCAAAAGCCCAGTAACACCCAGCATGGAGCCCCTCCTGCCCTGGCACCACTGGGAACCATCTCCAGAGCAGGAATTTCCTGCTGGATCCATTTTAAGCTGAAAAAGCCCTGATGTTCTGACAGTTTGTTGGAAATGGTCCTTGAAGATGCTGAAAATTAACTCCTCAAGGTGTAGGGCTTCATTCTCACTGTGTTTCTGTCACTCTATGTAGAACTGAGACAAAATCTGAAGTCTTTTTAATACAAATAACACATCTGGGATCAATCCCATGGGAACAGGAACTTCTGGATTGTTCTGCTGTGTTTGTTCCTGTGCCTTGCTGTGTCCAGGCAGTCCTTGAGTTGATCTTCCTTTAATTTGCTGTAATTCTCGTAGTTCAGCTCATCCTGGCTGTGCCTCCCACATCAATATTCACACTGACATTATTCCTGAAGTCTTTGCAGTGTGTGGCAGAGGCCAGCAGGAGTTTTGCCTGGTTTGCTGAATGTCACGGGGGAGAAACTCTTAAAGAAAAATAAAGGTCACAGAAAGACTGTGACACGTCTGCAAACTCAATTTATGAGACTCATGTTCATATTTCCTGAACAGAATATGGTGGAAATGGCTTGGAAGAATCTCCTGATCCCCTCCCAGACCCCCCTGAGCACAACCATTGCCTGAAACCAAAAAGCAAGTGGTGCATTTGAGCAAGGGGGGATTAATTAAGCTGGCAAAGCACAACTCCCAGAGCAGGAGGGATTCATCCTCTGCTACTAAAGGGAAGTGAAGCCATTAATATTAGATTTTAGTATTACATTTCCTCTTCAAAATACTCTGCAGA
Organism: Pithys albifrons albifrons; assembly: GCF_047495875.1. Taxonomy (NCBI): domain Eukaryota; kingdom Metazoa; phylum Chordata; class Aves; order Passeriformes; family Thamnophilidae; genus Pithys; species Pithys albifrons. The sequence goes on along the minus strand of NC_092463.1, from coordinate 974,195 downwards.
AAGCCCATAAAGCCAGGCAGGCACTAATAGGCAATTTTAAGACCACTGGGTAAGTGGAGTGTGAAAGGCTCAATGCCCAAAGGTCGGGTGGCTCCAGATCTGATTCCTCCATCCAGTAAAAGTCTTAATGACCAGTTTAATTATATGACAGATTAGACCACTTTGGTTCAATGGATCCAAGGAAGTTAAAAATTGCTGTTTTCCTGGGTAAATCACTTGAAAATAAGTTGAGGTGTTAAAATAATAATTGAGTACTCCACAAGGTTTCCATTGGCACTCGGAGTTCAGCAGAGCTTTAGTTGAGCCGAAGCCTCATTGAGCTACAAGCACTTAATTGGAATGTTTTGGGGAGTTTGCTTTTCCCTCTCTGGTAATGAGCCTGTGATGGACACAAACAAGCTCTGGGACTGGAGCTGGGCACAGGATTAACTGCCCTGATTTATTGTGCCCAGTGCTCTGCTCTCAGGGGTGGCCACCACCTCATCCCTGTTCCAGCCCAGCCTCTCTGGGTCCTGTGTGTGCCCCCCAGCCCTGCCCTGCCTCAGCACTGCTGCCACCCCTCCCACACTGCTGGGGCTCCTGTCCCTCCTTTCCCTCTCCCAGGGGAGGCAGGGAGAGCCACAGCTTTTGGGAAGGGGGGTTGAACCAGACTGAGATGAGGGTGTTGCTCTCAGTGCTGCTGATCTTCCCTAACCCTGTTCCCAATGTCCTAAAGCCTCATTGCCCAGAGGTGGTGAACTCCCACCCCTGGGAGTGTCCCAGGCCAGGCTGGACAGGGCTTGGAGCAGCCTGGGCTGGTGGGAGGTGTCCCTGCCCATGGCAGGGCTGGCACTGGGTGGGCTCTGAGGTCCTTCCCACCCAAACCATCCTGAGATTCCAGGATTCTCAACAACCCAAACTGCCCCACTGGTTCCAGCTGCTGTGCAGCTTGAGGTGGTGCTTGTTGGGTTTCCTCAACCTCCCTGGGAGAAAATGTTCTTATCAGGGACATGGGCAACTTCAGTGTGATCAGACTAAAGTCCTTGGATGTTTGGATGAGTTAGCAGGAAAAATTTCTTCACCGGGAGGGTTGTAAATCCCTGGCACAGCTGCCCAGGGCAGGGGTGGGTGGAGTCCCCCTGCCTGGAAGTGTTAAGAAACATGTGCAAGTGGCACTTGAGGGTGTGGGTTAGTGGTGAACACTGTGCTGGGTTGATGGTTGAACTTGATGATTTTGGGTGCCTTTTCCAGCCTAAGCAGTTCTGTGACTCTGTGATGTTGAGGCTGCTGATTTTCAGGTGATTTAATCCAGCATGAGACACAAGAGACCTTCTCGTTTGGGTCTGGAGAGTCAGTCACATGAGGAGGGGCTGAGGGGGCTCAGCTGGAGCAAAGGAGGCTCAGGGGGCACCTTCTGGCTCTGCAATCCCTGCCAGGAGGGGGAGCCGGGACAGGGGGTCGGGCTGTGCCCCAGGGCACAGGGACAGGAGCAGAGGGCACGGCCTCAGGCTGGGCCAGGGCAGGGGCAGGGGGCACAGCAGCAGGAATTTCCTCCTGGAAAGGGTGGGCAGGCACTGGCAGGGGCTGCCCAGAGAGGGTTGGAGTGCCCAGCCCTGGAGGTGCCCAAGGCAGGACTGGCCGTGGCACTGAGTGCTCTGGGCTGGGGGACAAGGTGGGCATCGGGCACAGGGTGGGCTCCAGGGGCTGGGAGAGCTTTGCCAAGGTGGGCATTGGGCACAGGGTGGGCTCCATGGGCTGGGAGGGCTTTGCCAAGGTGGGCATCAGGCACAGGGTGGGCTCCATGGGCTGGGAGGGCTTTGCCAAGGTGGGCATCAGGCACAGGGTGGGCTTCAGGGGCTGGGAGGGCTTTGCCAAGGTGGGCATTGGGCACAGGGTGGGCTCCAGGGGCTGGGAGAGCTTTGCCAAGGTGGGCATCGGGCACAGGGTGGGCTCCAGGGGCTGGCAGGGCTTTGCCAAGGTGGGCATCAGGCACAGGGTGGGCTCCATGGGCTGGGAGGGCTTTGCCAAGGTGGGCATCGGGCACAGGGTGGGCTCCAGGGGCTGGCAGAGCTTTGCCAAGGTGGGCATCGGGCACAGGGTGGGCTCCATGGGCTGGGAGGGCTTTGCCAAGGTGGGCATCGGGCACAGGGTGGGCTCCAGGGGCTGGGAGGGCTTTGTCAAGGTGGGCATCGGGCACAGGGTGGGCTCTGATCCTGGAGGTCTTTTCCAACCTCAGGGATTCTGGGATTCTGAGGGGCTTGGTCTGTGATTGCCCCGGGCCTGGCAAGGGGCCAGCCCAGGATCCTGGTCCTGTTTTCCCTGTTCCTGCTCAGGGCACAGCGAGGGCTCCTGCCCTGGCACAGAGGACGGGCCTGAGTGTAATTAACGCTCAGGAGCTGTTGGGTTTCTCCACTGGGGGAGTGGGCACAGTTGGAGCTGGTGGAGCATTTCCAGGAACAGGCTCCACAGGCGTATAAATGGCACTTAAATGAGTGTTTTCCTCCCAGTTAATAACACAGCTTTATTTTTCCCTCCCTTCCCCAGCCGGTGGCACAGGGAGGGCGAGGCAGGAGCACAGCCCGAGCTCTGGGTCTGCGGGGGCTGAGCAGAGCAGCCACCAGCGGCTGGCACAGCCTCCCTGCTGGCACCAGGGGGGTGACAGGGGTGTCACAGCCTCCCTGCTGGCAGCAGGGGGATCACAGGGGTGTCACAGCCTCGCCGGGGACAACAGGGGTGTCACAGGGTGTCACAGCCTCCCTGCTGGCACCAGGGGGGTGACAGGGGTGTCACAGGGGTGTCACAGCCTCCCTGCTGGCAGCAGGGGGATCACAGGGGTGTCACAGCCTCCCCGGGGACAACAGGGGTGTCACAGCCTTCCCAGGGACAGCAGGGGTGTCACAGCCTTCCCAGGGACAGCAGGGGTGTCACAGGGTGTCACAGGGGTGTCACAGCCTCCCTGCTGGCAGCAGGGGGGTCACAGGGGTGTCACAGCCTCCCCGGGGACAACAGGGGTGTCACAGCCTTCCCAGAGACAGCAGGGGTGTCACAGAGTGTCACAGCCTCCCCAACAGCAGCAGGGGTGTCACAGCCTTCCCAGGGACAGCAGGGGTGTCACAGGGTGTCACAGCCTCCCCAACAGCACCAGGGGGGTGACAGGGGTGTCACAGCCTCCCTGGGGACAACAGGGGTGTTACAGCCTCCCCGGGGACAACAGGGGTGTCACAGCCTTCCCAGAGACAGCAGGGGTGTCACAGAGTGTCACAGCCTCCCCAACAGCAGCAGGGGTGTCACAGCCTTCCCAGGGACAGCAGGGGTGTCACAGGGTGTCACAGCCTCCCTGGGGACAACAGGGGTGTTACAGCCTCCCTGGGGGTGGCAGGGGTGTCACAGGGGTGTCACAGCCTCCCTGGGGACAACAGGGGTGTTACAGCCTTCCCAGGGATAGCAGGGGTGTCACAGGGTGTCACAGCCTCCCCAACAGCAGCAGGGGGGTGACAGGGGTGTCACAGCCTCCTGGGGACAACAGGGGTGTCACAGCCTTCCCAGGGACAGCAGGGGTGTCACAGCCTCCCCAACAGCAGCAGAGGGGTGACAGGGGTGTCACAGCCTTCCCGGGACAACAGGGGTGTCACAGCCTTCCCAGGGACAGTAGGGGTGTCACAGGGGTGTCACAGCCTCCCCAACAGCAGCAGGGGTGTCACAGCCTTCCCAGGGACAGCGGGGATGTCACAAGGTGTCACAGCCTCCCTGGGGACAACAGGGGTGTCACAGCCTCCCTGGGGGTGGCAGGGGTGTCACAGGGGTGTCACAGCCTCCCTGGTGACAACAGGGGTGTCACAGCCTCCCTGGGGGTGGCAGGGGTGTCACAGGGGTGTCACAGCCTCCCCAACAGCAGCAGGGGTGTCACAGCCTTCCCAGGGACAGCAAGGGTGTCACAGGGGTGTCACAGCCTCCCCAGGGACAGCAGGGGTGTCGCAGGGGTGTCACAGCCTCCCCAGGGACAGCAGGGGTGTCACAGGGGTGTCACAACCTTCCTAGGGGTGGCAGGGGTGTCACAGCCTCCCTGGTGGCAGCAGTGGGGTCACAGGACTGTCACAGAGTGTCACATCCTCCCCAGGGACAGCAGGGGTGTCACAGGGGTGTCACATCCTCCCCAGGGACAGCAGGGGTGTCCCAGGGCTGTCACTGCCTTCCCAGGGAGAGCAGGGGTGTCACAGGGGTGTCACAGCCTCCCCGGGGAGGCAGAGGGAGTCACAGGGTGTCACAGCATCCCCGGGGGTGTCACAGGGTGTCACAGGGGTGTCACAACCTTCCCAGGGGTGGCAGGGGTGTCACAGGGTGTCACAGGGGTGTCACAGCCTCCCCGGTGGCAGCAGTGGGGTCACAGGACTGTCACAGGGGTGTCACATCCTCCCTAGGGACAGCAGGGGTGTCACAGCCTCCCCAACAGCAGCAGGTGGGTCACAGGTGGGTCACAGGTGGGTCACAGGGGTGTCACAGGGTGTCACAGCCTCCCTGGTGGCAGCAGTGGGGTCACAGGGGGTCACAGGGGTGTCACAGCCTCCCCAGGGACAGCAGGGGTGTCACAGCCTCCCCAACAGCAGCAGGTGGGTCACAGGTGGGTCACAGGGGTGTCACAGCCTCCCCGGTGGCAGCAGTGGGGTCACAGGACTGTCACAGGGGTGTCACATCCTCCCCAGGGACAGCAGGGGTGTCACAGCCTCCCCAACAGCAGCAGGTGGGTCACAGGGGTGTCACAGGGGTGTCACATCCTCCCCAGGGACAGCAGGGGTGTCACAGCCTCCCCAACAGCAGCAGGTGGGTCACAGGTGGGTCACAGGGGTGTCACAGCCTCCCCGGGGGTGGCAGGGGTGTCACAGGGTGTCACAGCCTCCCTGGGCTGGGCAGGCTGGGCAGCTGCATCTTCTGCCAGGGAAAAGCAGCTCAAGCCACTTCCCCATCCCCTCCCACAGGGGAACCTTCCCAGCAGGAAGATGCAGCAAGAGTTTAAAAGGCAGGAGATGCTCTGGAATGGAAGAACAGCCCAGCCCAGCAGCCCAGGGAAGGGGACATTAAAAATCTCATGGTGTAAATTAAACATTATTCCAAAGGAAACGATGCCATCCTGCAAACTTTGCTGCCAACAGGGACCCAGAATAATGAGTGGTATTTAGGCCTATCCAGGACATGAATTGTGGGATTCTTTAAGGGTCACTTTTCTCATTTTGTTTTTAGAAATCTGAAGTTGTGGAGTCAGTCAGGTCTTACACACACCCCCATTAATAAAGGGACAGCCCTGGAGCTCCATGGCCCACGGATGGGTTGGGCCAATGGATGATTTCTGACTCTGGGAATGTTTTTAAACTCTTAGCACAAATTTTTAACATCATATTTTAAAGTGCAAAACATTTCCAATGGCCAGACCATACATTTAAACCAAACAACGTGCACTTAGGGCAGAGTTACAGTTTCTCTACAGCCTGAAAGCAAAACACCAAAGCCACCTTTTAATGTAACTGTCACTTCCCTGAGGTGCTGCAGGCAGAGATCCCTCAGTCCTGGCATTTCACTGCTGGCACAAAACAACACCCAGGGCCAAGAGCAATTAAACAAATTGCACAGTGGCCTCTGTCCCAACCACCTCCTGCAGTGCCAGAGGGGAGACCTCACGCCCAGGAAGGAGTCCCAGCACAACCACAGATGCCACAGTCATGGAATTATTGGGGCTGGAAGGCCCTCAGAGCCCACCCAGTGCCACCCCTGCCATGGCAGGGACACCTCCCAGCAGCCCAGGCTGCTCCAAGCCCTGTCCAGCCTGGCCTGGGACACTCCCAGGGATGGGGCAGCCACAGCTTCTCTGGGCACCTGTGCCAGGGCCTGCCCACCCTCCCAGCCAGGAATTCCTTCCCAATATCCCACCCAGCCCTGCCCTCTGGCAGTGGGAAGCCATTCCCTGTGTCCTGTCCCTCCATCCCTTGTCCCCAGTCCCTCTCCAGCTCTCCTGGAGCTCCTTCAGGCCCTGCCAGGGGCTCTCAGGTGTCCCTGGAGCCTTCTCTGCTCCAGGTGACCCCCCAGCTCTCCCAGCCTGGCTCCAGAGCAGAGGGATCCAGCCCTGGAGCATCTCCATGATTGGGTGGGAAGGGACCTCAAAGCCCACCCAGTGCCACCCGTGCCATGGGCAGGGACACCTCCCACCAGCCCAGGCTGCTCCAAGCCCTGTCCAGCCTGGCCTGGGACACTCCCAGGGATGGGGCAGCCACAGCTTCTCTGGGCACCTGTGCCAGGGCCTGCCCACCCTCCCAGACACCAATTCCCTCATCATATCCAATCTAAACCTATTCCCAGTTGGCTTTTATGTTTTCCTTGAGTGTGGAGCACCTTCAAGCCCTGCCTGGCAGGGGAAGCTGCTCTCCATCCTGCTCTCCTTGTCTGAGTGTCACTTGCCTGCTGTGCTTCTGCCAACTTCAGGCCATCCACAGTGGCCTCCATTTATGTATAGAACTGGATTTTCTTTTTTAAGCACACTTTTAAACATAGCAGATGTTGAGTAGGTGGCACAATCCCAGAACATGGAAAAGTGAACAGGGAAATCTGTGGTGTCTGACTTGCTCCCAGTTCACACTCTGCTCCACACTCACCTCCCCAGGAACCACAAATTGAGATTTTACACATGACATTCCAGTGCTTTCTGCTCTTTTCCTGAGACTCCTGGGCTGTATTGGCATCAATTCTACCCCTTGAGAGGTTGCTGCCTTTCTGAACTTCCCAATTAATGCCCTCCCAGCCCTCTCAGCTTTGGGGACGGGTGTCCACAAGGAGCCTGAGAGAGCAAGGAGGAAAAGCTGCAGGGGAAGGGAAATGGGGGCACGTGGGGACCTGGCAACTCCCCCCCAGTGCCCACACAAACCCCCATCAGGGTGGGCCACCCACCAACAGTGCCAACATATGGGCACAGGACAGGGCCTTCCTAAACCAACCAGTTTAATGATTGGAATCATGGATTGCAGCTTGTGGAGCTGCCTGTGCTCAGCATCCTCCTGGGCTTCAGTGGATCTTCCTGTTGTCCTAGTTCAGCAGGAGGGACCAGCTAACCCTGTGTGGGGGTGATCAAAGCTGTGTATTCTACCCCCTCTATTCATTCCCCAAGGACAATGGGCCATTAGCAGCAGCTGCCCAGGGAGCCATTATCACTTCACACCCAGCCTGAGGGGGGCGGAGCTGCCAATGGGCCATCAACAGCTCAACACCCCCTGGCTCCCAGAGTTAATCACCCATTGGGTGAGTCCCCGCCCAGGGGGAGGGACTGGGTGCTCCCTGAGGGTACATAAGTGGTGGGTAAGAAGACCTCGGGGACCTCTCGTCAGATCCAGAGCAGCAGCAGGACCTCGACAGGAGGAGATCCCCGCTCTCACCCAGACCACAGCCCTCGCCTGCACCAACAGGTTTTTCTTTTCCTTTTGCTCTGGACTTGGAGGAACCACAGGGGTCTCAGCACAAGGGCAAACCAACCCCCTTGGGTTTGTGCCCCAGGACACTGGGTTATACTGCTGGGGTTTTGTGAGTTGAAAGCAATTTCCCTTGTGTGTCAGTGTTGTTATTGTAATATTATTATTAAATTTTAGCTCTGACTTATAATCTCTCTCGTGGTGAGTTCATTTCCCCTGCTGGTTCACCTTCAAACCAGCACACCTGTATATCAAATCCTTCAAATCACAACTAAATGCTTTTCTTCTCTGCAGAGGTTTTTTTAACCCACAAAAAATAACTCCCCAAAAAATCCACAACCTTCAAAGCAAACAGCAAACTCTCTCAGCAAAAGTGTACAGATCTGATCTATTTGACCACCAGCAGAGCTGGTTCCCCCAGCCCAAAGCACAGCTCTGCCACTGGCTGCACAACTCCCTCTGCTCTGCCTTCCTCTCTGCGACAGGAATGTGGGATGGAAGGAAAACAGGGCACTATCACCACCCAGCAGCTCTTGGAGGGAGCAGAGGGATTCTGGTTTGTCAGCAAAAACCCTGACAGAAAATCCAAAGCTGCAACAGTCACGTGTTGCTCCCTGACTATTCCCCAATAATTCACCTACGGAATTTATTATGGCAAGATAATTAAAGGGAGTTATCCTGACAAGATAATTAAGGGGAAAAGCATTGCATGTACTATTAGAGAAGCCTCAGGACACACTTTTGCTAATTTATAGCTTGCTCTGTGCTGCAGCCCACGTGGTCTGTCATGTATTTCAGTCCACACAGCAGTGCTTGGGAATGACAGAGTTAAGGCAAAGCCCCAGTCTCTGACACAAACCCACCTCCAGCAAAGAAAGGAACATTAACAGACATGCAACACTCATGTTTTATTTACAGCTGCGTTAACAAGCCACTCTATAAATATTTCTAAGCTCTTTCTAAGCAGGATGTGCCACATCGAATGTGCATGGAAGGATTTGGGGTGTTTGGGGATGTCACTCAAGAACAAAACATTCTGAGGCTCAGCAATTCCCTGCCAAACCTTCATTTCCAGTTCCACTCCTGAGCGATTCCCAGTGCAGGGGGAGCTCCTGAGGACCCAACCCAGAGGGTTCCAGCACACCCCTCCAGCCCCTGCTCTGCCCCCAGGTCACTCCAGCACTCCTGAATTCCCCTTTCTCCTGGTTTGCAGGAGATCCATGGAAGCCACTGCCCTGGGGCAGACACTGGGACCGACACTGGGACCGCAGGCCAGTGACCTACTCAGATTGAAACCCAAAATTCTCAAAGCTACTGAGGCCGATTCCAGCTGTGTCAGCAAACCTGGAGTACCACAATATTTGTTCCTTAAGCAGCAGATGCTGCCTCCCTCCCCCAGAGCCAGGAGCAGGCACAGCCTGGCCAATGGATCCACAGAGCCAGGGAAAAGGGGAATCTCCAATGGAGCCACAGAGCCAGGGAAAAGGGGAATCTCCAATGGAGCCACAGAGCCAGGGAAAAGGGGAATCTCCAATGGAGCCACAGAGCCAGGGAAAAGCCAGGGAAAAGGGGAATCTCCAGTGGATGCACAGAGCCAGGGAAAAGCCAGGGAAAAGGGGAATCTCCAGTGGATCCACAGAGCCAGGGAAAAGGGGAATCTCCAATGGATCCACAGAGCCAGGGAAAAGGGGAATCTCCAATGGAGCCACAGAGCCAGGGCAAAGCCAGGGAAAAGGGCAAGCTCCAGTGGATCCACAGAGCCAGGGAAAAGGGGAATCTCCAATGGATCCACAGAGCCAGGGCAAAGCCAGGGAAAAGGGGAATCTCCAATGGATCCACAGAGCCAGGGAAAAGGGGAATCTCCAATGGATCCACAGAGCCAGGGAAAAGGGGAATCTCCAATGGATCCACAGAGCCAGGGAAAAGGGGAATCTCCAATGGATCCACAGAGCCAGGGAAAAGGGGATTGTCCAATGGATCCACAGAGCCAGGGAAAAGGGGAATCTCCAATGGATCCACAGAGCCAGGGAAAAGGGGAATCTCCAATGGATCCACAGAGCCAGGGAAAAGGGGAATCTCCAATGGATCCACAGAGCCAGGGAAAAGGGGAATCTCTAATGGATCCACAGAGCCAGGGAAAAGGGGATTGTCCAATGGATCCACAGAGCCAGGGAAAAGGGGAATCTCCAATGGATCCACAGAGCCAGGGAAAAGGGGATTGTCCAAAGGATCCACAGAGCCAGGGAAAAGGGGATTGTCCAAAGGATCCACAGAGCCAGGGAAAAGGGGAATCTCCAATGGATCCACAGAGCCAGGGAAAAGGGGAATCTCTAATGGATCCACAGAGCCAGGGAAAAGGGGAATCTCTAATGGATCCACAGAGCCAGGGAAAAGGGAATTGTCCAATGGATCCACAGAGCCAGGGAAAAGGGAATTGTCCAAAGGATCCACAGAGCCAGGGAAAAGGGGATTGTTCAATGGATCCACAGAGCCAGGGAAAAGGAGAATCTCCAATGGATCCACAGAGCCAGGGAAAAGGGGAATCTCCAGTGGAGCCACAGAGCCAGGGCAAAGCCAGGGAAAAGGGGAATCTCCAGTGGATCCACAGAGCCAGGGAAAAGGGGAATCTCCAGTGGATCCACAGAGCCAGGGAAAAGGGGAATCTCCAATGGATCCACAGAGCCATGGAAAAGGGGAATCTCCAAAGGATCCACAGAGCCAGGGAAAAGGGGAATCTCCAGTGGATCCACAGAGCCAGGGAAAAGGGGATTGTCCAAAGGATCCACAGAGCCAGGGAAAAGGGGAATCTCCAGTGGATCCACAGAGCCAGGGAAAAGGGATTTTCCGTCTGGCAGATGCTCAGAGAGCAGCAGTGGGAGCTGCCCCAACACAGAGGGAAGGAAAACAAATGCAAGTGCAAAGAGCCTGGATGTGGATTTACATCCTACTTTTGAAAAGGAAGATTAGCAAGGGAAAAATAATTGGAGACGGGAACAATAATCCCACAAAGATACCCTGGCAAGGAAGTGAAGGCCAGAGCAGACATAATAATTATTAACAATTACTGGGTCATTTTATCCTCATTATCTTCATCTTTCTCCTTTGCTTTTGTAATGTGTTTTCACCAGTTACAAGTGGAAATGGTCCCAAGATTCACATGACCAAGTGACCTGCAGTTTGATCTAACCCAGGATAAATTAGAACAGTAAGTAGAGAGTCCCTCCCCAAATCCTGAGTGAGACCAGCCCAGTCCAAGCATTGCACCAAGGCACAAGTGCTAAAGGAGACAGGAAAAGCACCAGAGCCCCCAGCAAAGGTGAGAACAGCAGCTCTTGGGCTCATCCCATAACGATGCCAAATTCCTGAATTTATTGGATCTTTCCAGGGAATCTCTGCAGGCTCAGCTCCTCCCGCTCCTGACAAGACATTTCTTTGCTGCAAAACTCCACCCAAACCAGCCCTCACACAAAAGCAGCTGCACCTCTCCACCCTCACAGGGAAGAAGTTTCCTCAGTTCTAATTGAACCCTTCCCTCCACCACAAGGTCATTCCCCTTGTCCTGTCCCTCCCTGCCCTTGCAAAATTTGGGGCATAGGAAAAGAACTTCCAGCAACGTCCAACGTTTGCTTTGGTTTGTTGCTTGAGGTTTGTTTAAGTCCCCAGCAGCAAGACTGGATGTTGGAGCCTTTTATTGCTGAGGTTCAGCAGCACACAGAGATCTCTGCCCTGTCGTGCTCCCCCTGCCCCCGTCGTCGTGCTCCCCCTGCCCCTGCCGTCGTCGTGCTCCCCCTGCCCCTGCCGTCGTCGTGCTCCCCCTGCCCCCGTCGTCCTGCTCCCCCCTGCCCCCGTCGTCCTGCTCCCCCCTGCCCCCGTCGTCCTGCTCCCCCCTGCCCCCGTCGTCCTGCTCCCCCCTGCCCCCGTCGTCCTGCTCCCCCCTGCCCCCGTCGTCCTGCTCCCCCCTGCCCCCGTCGTCCTGCTCCCCCCTGCCCCCGTCGTCCTGCTCCCCCCTGCCCCCGTCGTCCTGCTCCCCCCTGCCCCGTGGGTTCTGCCCTGTCGTCCTGCTCCCCCCTGCCCCCGTCGTCGTGCTCCCCCTGCCCCCGTCGTCGTGCTCCCCCCTGCCCCCGTCGTCGTGCTCCCCCTGCCCCGTCGTCGTGCTCCCCCTGCCCCCGTCGTCCCGCTCCCCCTGCCCCCGTCGTCCCGCTCCCCCTGCCCCCGTCGTCCCGCTCCCCCTGCCCCCGTCGTCCCGCTCCCCCTGCCCCGTGGGTTCTGCCCCGTCGTCGTGCTCCCCCTGCCCCCGTCGTCCTGCTCCCCCTGCCCCCGTCGTCCTGCTCCCCCTGCCCTGTGGGTTCTGCCCTGGCAGGACCAAAGGAGTCAGTGACTCCCAGAAATTCACTGAGGAGAACAAGAGGGATTGGTTGTTCTTTGCATTCCTGTGCAGCTGGGACAGCCCCAGACACTGAACCATCCACACACAAACACGTCCTCGGCTTTCCCAGCCCCTCTGCAGCCTTGTCAAACCCTGGCTGTGAGTTCACTCAGCAGCAGCTGCACAGAGGGAAGGCAGAGCAGACTCAGAACGGTTGGGCTTGGAGAGGACATTGAAGACCTCCCTCTGCCCAACCCCTGCCATGAGCAGGGTGCCCATGATCCCTCCTTCAGCCAGGCTGTCCTGTCAGAGCTGATGGAGAAACCCCCAGCTCCACATTCAGCAGCACTCAGAGCTTGCAGACTGAACTCTGTTTACATCCCAGCGGGATTCTGACGAGCAGACAGGGCTCGAGTGTTCTGGCAGATCTTGAGGCAGCATTTGCATTTGGTGACAGTGATGCACAGCTCCATCTCACAGTCAGCAGCCCGTGTGATCTTCCACTCACAGGATGGATCTGGAGTCTGGGTAGCACTAATTCATATCACAGCAACATCAATTCCACCTGTAATTTTCTACAGAAAGCAGCCCACATGTAATTTTTATAATGCAATTAAACCAGGACTTCCATTTATTAAACTGATTAAAAAGCATTTTTACAAGCTCTGCTAATGGTCCTTAAGTACCTGTAATTACAGGCTGGGCAGTGTTGCTTTCACTGCTCCAGACTCTCACAAGCCACTGTTGCTCCTGAGCCACAGGTGAGGCCAAATTCCCACCTCTGGGCAGCACCAGGGGCATCTCCTGGGCATCTCCGGCTCCTGGGTATTCACCAGAGCACCCGATCCATTCTGGAACCACCATCAGCTCTGACTCCTCAGCACCCATTGCCCCACTCTCCCTCTTTTATCTGGGCCTCAAAAATCCCTCCTGACCTCCAGCAATACCCTCACCAGAGTCCAAGCCCCTCACTCCAGTACCCTCACCTGGACCGTGGCAGAGGTGCCAGTGTCACCCCGATCAGGGACCAGCCAGCCCAGCACTGCCCACCAAAGCTGCAAATCCTGTCCTTTCTAAGGGCTGAGGTCCCACACCCTGGGCTGTCCCACACCATGGGCTGGGCTAATTACTTTATCCCTGTGTTCAATGCACACTCAGTTATTCCCAGCAGCATTTACTCAGTGCCAAGCACACGTGCCAGGGATGTGCCAGGACATGGTTCTGGTTGTCCCTTCCCCTCCTTCTCCAGAGCCCAGCCCAAGAGCAGAGCTCTGCTAGTCCCTTGGCAAACTTCCCACTCTGGCACATCCACACTCCCCTCACCACATTACAGAGTCCCAGGATGGGTTGGGTGGGAAGGACCTCAAAGCCCACCCAGTACCACCCTCTGCCATGGGCAGGGACACCTCCTGGCAGCCCAGGGTGCTCAGGCCCCCCTTGTTCCACATCAGCAGCACAGGAGAGAACAGAAATGTCTGCTGTGTGGGAGCACATTTGCTGCCCCAGCTCCAAACCAGAACAGCACTGGCAGTTCCCAGTTCCCAGGGGGCTCAAGGTGCACCCAACACATGGCACTTTGTGTGGTGATCCCAGCTCAGCTCTGGGCTCTCCCAGAGGGAACCTGCAGTTCCAGCCAACCCAGGCTGCTGCTGGAGCACCAGGTGTGGCTGTTCCACATTTCTCTGCCAGCAGAGCAGAGGAATTGGCACCTCAGGGAAGGCTGGAGCGAGGCAGGTTATTGAGATCATCCTCCAGGTGGGAGAAGTGTGCAAGGCTTTCCCTCAGATTTCTGTGGCTCTGAGAGCCAGGCAGCCTGGTGGGAGGGAAATGTTCCGTGGTAATTCATCCTGCTCCTGCTCCAGTCCCAGCCAAGCAGTGCCCCTCTCTCAGTGCCAGGGGCCTCAGCAGGCTGAGCTGTGTTAAACCACTGGGAGCTCCATGGCTCATTCCTCACCTCTTCAGTGCTGATTTCTCACATCTTCAACACTATTTCCATATGAGTTTAGCATAAAACCAACACCTTTTCAATCACAGACAGTAAAGGTTTTCACGGGATAATTTTGCTCTTTGCCAGGTGGAACAAGGTGGGAGCAGGAGGTGCAAAGTCCTCTGGCACCACCCAGTGAGAGCCATTGCCTTCAACTCTGAGACAGTGCCCGACTCCTGCCCACCCTCCAGAGGGCTTTGGCAGTGCTGAGGTGCTGAATAACAGCCTGAAGAACTGTCACATGAAAAGCAGGGAGAGAAATGCAAAGACTTCTCATCCCACCTGTATTAATACAAAGTTATCAGCTCTAAGTGCCCTCAGAGTATTGAAGCTGTATGGACTCAACGCTGCCTGCCCAGCACTGGACAGAGCACGGGCTGGAGGAGCCCCCAACACTCTTGTGAGGCCACACTCAAGCCAGGGGGAACTTTCTTTATCAAGATATTAACTGTAAGTGTCCCAGAACATCAAAGCTTCATAACCCAGACCAGCCTGTCTGTGTCTCACCTGAAGAGACAACCCAGCACAGCCACTGCCTGGAAAGGGCTTGGACACTCAGTTTATGGACCACACTTAATAGCAGGAAAAATCAGTCCCTGTGTATCAGCTCCCCAAATGACATCATTGATACAAGTATGGGCCAGTGCCTGTGGGTTGCTGAGTCGAGGATGACATTCAGCTGCAGGATTGTAGTTAACTGAGGACAAAAGCCCCAGAGGAAACCAGCACAGAACATTCTACAGGCAACTCCAGCAGTATAACCCCCCATGAGAAACTTAACTAGCAACAGAAAACTACTAACCAGAACCACAACAGCTTAACCCCTCACACAAACACAGCCAGGAGCCCAAAGCAACAGGAAGAGCAGAGTCACTTCCCACTGACACGGATTGCAAAGGAAGTAACTGCCAAGAATGAACAGCAAAACAGAACTAGGAGTAGAGACAAGAGACACCCCCGGTGAGTTATAGCAAAGGATAATTAGTGAGGCACAGGAAAACACAGCAAGGATTGGCTGCTCACCCCTGCAGTGTCCCATGGGGACACCTCACAGGCTGCACTCCCAAAGATGGTGGATGTTTTCTCCACAATTTTTGCTCATGTCCAATCTCTTCTTAGACCCTTTTTCCTTAGGCAGGTTGAGTGATTATAGTCAATAATAGTTTTTATTTTGGGGGTGACAGACAGATGACCTAAGCCCAAGGACTGGCTCCTTGTGTCTCCAAGGGGTGTGGGGAAGAAGGGCCATGTCATTCCCATAACACTTCATGCTTTGGTAACCCCAGCAGTGTGACCTGAGCACTTTCAGGGAGCCACTGGAGCCTCTTTGTCCCCTGGCAATGGTTCCTCCAGGGGCTGAGGTGTTCCCCTTACACCATCAAGAGGCTCTCAGGGCTATCACCCCACAAGAACCAAGAACCAGAAAAAGCAGGAGAGCCCAGAGGCACCTCTTTAAAAGGGCACCCTTGTGTGGGCAGCAGTGGGAGGGCTCCTGCTGGGATGCCTCAAGGACACCTCACAGAGGCAAGGCCAGGTTGGATGGGGCTTGGAGCAACCTGGGCTGGTGGGAATTGTCTCTCCCCATAGCAGGGGGTGGAACAGGGTCATCTCCAAGGTCCCTTCCAGCCCGAGCCATTCTGCAATGAGCCAGGACTGATGAAACTCAGATGTCAGAGATGAGATTTCTCTGATCTCTTTGGTCCTTCCCAGAGCTCAGGAACACCAGAGAGAGTCCTGCTGCCTCTGCTCACTGATCCTCTCCCCAGGCTACAGACACAGCTGCTTTTTCACCAGCCATCCCCTTGCTAAGAGAAGCAATTTTCAGTTGCACTTTTCACCCAGTGTATCCTAATTGCAAAAGAAAACAGGCTCTTGCAGCTTGTTTTATTCCTGCCATCTATTAATTTGCTCTTAAAAGCCAACTCCCTGCTGAGCTGCCTCTCCTGCACATCACAGCTCTCACATCACTGTGGAGAGGAGACCATTTCTGGTCCATGGGAACCCTCCCGGCCCTCGGGGGTGGCTCCCACCCCAATTTGCACACTGGCACAGCTGGCACGCTGGTTCAGAGAGGCAGCACTGGCACAGCTCCACCCAGCCCAGCCACCCCAGAGGGATGGGGAGAGCAGTGGGGGGTGGAAGTGAGAAACTGGTGGGTTGAGCTGAAATTAATTTAACAGGGCAAGCAACAGCCACCCACAGAAGCAAAGCCAAGGAATTCATTGACTGCTCCCCATGGCAGAGGGTGCTCAGCCATCCCCAGGCTCCAGGCACGAGTGAGGGTGGGGTGGGAGGAGTGATGCCATCACTCCAAGTGTGTCCCTCCCTTCAGCCTTCTCCGTGTGCTTCTGCTCTCTGTCCTCTAATCTGGGACATTCCTTGGGTCAGCTGTCTTGGCTGTGCCCCCCAGCCCCTCACTGGTGGGGTGGGTGGGGGGCAGAACAGCCCCTGGCACTGGGCAAGCCCTGCCCTGTGGGATCAACACCTCCCAGCACAGACCCCAAACAGCCCCACAGCCCCACTGGGATGGAATCCACTCCAGCCCAGCCAGCACCAGCCCCCAGCAGTGTGTGCAGGAGCTTTGCTGGGGCATCCCAGTGCCTCATTCTACAGTCACACAGGTCATTGGCACTCTGGACAGTTTAGGTTTGGCAGATCTCCAAAAGAAAGACATTTACACTCCAGCATCTACAGCACCCTAGAAGATTTTAACACCAGGTTGGACAGGGCTTGGAGCAGCCTGGGCTGGTGGGAGGTGTCCCTGCCATGGCAGGGCTGGCACTGGGGGGGCTTTGAGGTCCCTCCCACCCAAACCAGTCTGGGATTCAATGATTCTGTCATTTCCAGCACCACCACATCTCTTGGTGACTGGGCAGAGATGTCAGATCAAGGATCTAATGGCTCCTCTGGTCCTTGCAGAGACAGATCAGCACAGTTTGAGGCAAGAGCAGATAAAAAGCCACTGACAGGAACAGGGAGATTCATTCCTGGTGAGAGCAGACTGGCCCAGAGCTACTCCCCCTCCACAGTCACAGCAGTCCTTCCTCATCAGGGTCAAATGAGCAGAAATCAGAGCAGACAGAAGGAAAATGGGCTGCAAAAGCATCAAGACTGTGCAAAGAAGGGAGGGGCAGTTCTGGCAAAATAGGAATGGGAAGCTCACTGCTGGTTCCAGCCTCACACAGGCTGTTTGGGGGAGAAGGGAGGAAGGGAACTGGCAGGATTTGGAATGGAATCCCCTCCCCAGAGGGAGCCCAGGTGTGCTCTGCCTGCTCCCTTCCAAGGGATCAGCTGGGGAAGAGGCAAACCAGCCCACAGCAGGAAGAGCAGTGGGAACCAAAGGCATCAGAGTGAGGAAAAAGTAAAACCACCCAACAGCAACTGTTCTCATTAAGGGCAGGTTTAAATCCTGGATCTCTGTTTCATTTCTGGGATCATTCCCAGGCTGGAAATGCACTTTCCCAGGCTTGGATCTGCTCCCACCACCCCAGAGCTGAGCTGAGCTCACACCACCCAGCCCCCAAACCAGACCCTGCTCAGGTCACACCCCTTTGCAGCCCTTCAAAGACAAATCAACTCCACAAAAAGCATCCAACAGTCACCTGGAGCATCCCTGACTGTGCTCAGCATTCCCTGTTCCCACCACCCCCTCAGGACACAGCAGGACAGGCAGAATTCACCACCCTGGGCACAGGATTGACCTTCCCAGGGTTCAGTTGGTGCCACGGTGCAGCCTCTGAGCTGCATCAGAAGGGAACCAGAGGGAAGGGCCCTCTTCAGGGCCAGTTTGCCCTGGGGACTGTGCTGGGGCTTCCCATGGAACCCCTGGACTGGGGGCAGGGCAGGGAGGATGGACCCAACCAGGGCGGACCCAACCAGGATGGGCAGATGGACCCAACCAGGATGGGCCCAACCAGGGCGGACCCAACCAGGATGGGCAGGATGGACCCAACCAGGATGGACCCAACCAGGATGGGCAGGATGGACCCAACCAGGATGGACCCAACCAGGATGGACCCAACCAGGATGGGCAGGATGGACCCAACCAGGATGGGCAGGATGGACCCAACCAGGATGGGCCCAACCAGGACGGCGAGGAAATGCTGCCTGAAGAGGATTTTCACAATTCAGTATTTTCTCTCTCTGGGAAAGCTGCTGGAAATCTGGCAGTGCTGCCCAGGCAGAGGTGGCACCTTGAGAGGAGGCAGAAGGAGCTGAAGGAGCCCTGGGTTCCAGCCCTGCATTTCTCTCCCCATCAAGGAGAGTCAGTCAGGACTCATTTGGCATCTCCACAACTGTGCCACCTCCAGGCACACATTGAATTTTCTTCTGTAACTAAAGCAAGGGACAAAGGTCAGGACAGACCCAACCAGAACAGAAGATCTGGGTGGCCCTTGCCTGGACTTGAGCTTGCAAAACACACAGTGACTAATAAAACAGCACCAAGTTCGAAATTGCCTTCAGGACAAGCACCCCCAGAACCACACTCTGTCCCAACCCCAAATCCAGGAGATTTTACCCCCCTTTGATCAGCTTTGAGGGCTCTCACATGTGGTCACTGCCCCCCTCAGGGGCCACACTCTGTCCCAACCCCAAATCTGGGGGATTTTGCCCCCTTTGATCAGCTTTGAGGGCTCTCACATGTGGTCACTGCCCCCCCCCCCCCCGAACCACACTCTGTCCCAACCCCAAATCCAGGAGATTTTACCCCCCTTTGATCAGCTTTGAGGGCTCTTACATGTGGCCACTGTCCCCACCAGGGGCCACACTCTGTCCTAACCCCAAATCTGGGGCATTTTGCCCCCTTTTGATCAGCTTTGAGGGTCTCACATGTGGCCACTGTCCCCACCAGGGGCCACACTCTGTCCTAACCCCAAATCTGGGGCATTTTAACCCCTTTGATCAGCTTTGAGGGTCTCACATGTGGCCACTGTCCCCCCCAGGGGCCACACTCTGTCCCAACCCCAAATCCAGGAGATTTTTACCCCCTTTGATCAGCTTTGAGGGCTCTCACTTGTGGTCACTGTCCCCCCCAGGGGCCACACTCTGTCCCAACCCCAAATCCAGGAGATTTTTACCCCCTTTTGATCAGCTTTGAGGGTCTCACATGTGGCTGCTGCCCCCTCCAGCCCAGCTCTCAAAGCCAGGTTACAATACAGCAAACTGTTTATGCTTCT
This sequence comes from Pithys albifrons albifrons, assembly GCF_047495875.1. NCBI lineage: Eukaryota > Metazoa > Chordata > Aves > Passeriformes > Thamnophilidae > Pithys > Pithys albifrons. Next base: position 955,241 of record NC_092463.1, on the reverse strand, counting down.
ACAAAATTCCATGATTATTAAAAGAGGAGAAAAATGGAAATAAGAACCCAAAGTTTACCTGGTTAGAGACCTCCTATACTGAACCACTCACCTCCCAGCCAGAAGCCACCAGTGCTTCCCCAGGCAGGTCCTGCCCAGACAAACTGGGCAGCTCTGCCAGTGCCCCTTTGAAGGGCACCACCCCTCCCCAGCTGAGCATGGGCAGCTTAGATTAGGCAGGGCCTAATTAACACCAGCTGCCCAACCACACTGGAATTAGTGCAGCCACAGAGTTCCTTAAACTGGAATCAAGGGGTTGGAATTCCATTTAAAATCACTTGGGGAACCCCTCCCAGGAATCACTGATTTATACACAGTGTCAGGACTGTTTGTACTTCAATGTACAGAGTCATAATTTGCATTTTATTTCAAACCTGTTTCAGTGCCTTGCTCAACACATTTGTGCCTGGTTTAACCATGATTGGATAATATTTTCCCTGATTTACCATAAAGCAAAGGTGCTGATTGGGAGGGAAATCAGAGACTGGTTTGGCTGCTCTGGTGAAGAATTTGCTGCCCTGAAGCTGAAATCAGGGGGCAAGTCCTGGTAGACCAAAGGGGGGGCTGATCTTAAACAAAAAAGGAGGGATTTAGATGAGATACTGGGAAGAAATTTGGTGCCTGCTGAGGCTGCCCCAGCCCTGGGAGTGTCCCAGGCCAGGCTGGACAGGGCTTGGAGCAGCCTGGGCTGGTGGGAGGTGTCCCTGCCCATGGCAGGGGTGGCACTGGGGGGGCTTTGAGGTCCCTCCAACCCAATCATGGAGATGCTCCAGGGCTGGAGCCAGGCTGGGAGAGCTGGGGGGGGTCACCTGGAGCAGAGAAGGCTCCAGGGACACCTGAGAGCCCCTGGCAGGGCCTAAAGGGGCTCCAGGAGAGCTGGAGAGTGACTGGGGACAAGGGATGGAGGGACAGGACACAGGGAATGGCTTCCCACTGCCAGAGAGCAGGGCTGGGTGGGATATTGGGAAGGAATTGGTGTCTGGGAGGGTGGGCAGGCCCTGGCACAGGTGCCCAGAGAAGCTGTGGCTGCCCCAGCCCTGGGAGTGTCCCAGGCCAGGTTGGACAGGGCTTGGAGCAGCCTGGGCTGGTGGGAGGTGTCCCTGCCCATGGCAGGGGTGGCACTGGGTGGGCTTTGAGGTCCCTCCAGCCCAAACCAGTCCATGACTTGATGAAACCACCCCAGACCCCCAGAGCCTCAGTGCCAGGAGCACCCTCAGGAGGTGTTTGCAGCCTCTGCCCAAGCACTTTCCTCACTGTGGGGCTCTGCAGTCCATTGGCTTTGAAGGAGAATTACACAGACTCATTTAGGAACAAAGGGACGTGTTTTAATTGTCAGGAGACACTTCAAGGCATCTTTCATGGGACTATTAATAAAGTGCCCCAAGGGAATGATGACACCAACCCATCACAGCCAAGACAAGAATTAATGACCCCATAAAACACTCCCTGGTGTCCCCCAAAGCAAATCTGCAATATTTATAAATTAAAAATTAGCATTTCCAAGCCTCCTGCTGGCAGCAGTGAATGGAGGCAGGAACTGCTGACAGCTTGAAACCAACACCACAAACCAGCCCAAAACAAACAAGGAAACAACAGGCCCAGCACTGGCAAAATATTTTCTTCTTTGTCAATTCCAGCTCGTGATAAATGACAGATGGAAGTTGGTATTCCCAGGCTGGCAGCAAACCTGTTATTCCTGAACGTGTTCTCAAGATACAGGATAATATATTGCTGATATTGATGTTCTGTTGACAGTCCTTTGACCTTGCAGAATTTCATGGAAGAAAAATGCCCAGGCCACAGTCTGAGCTGCAATAATTTTTTCGTGACAGGCCAGAGAAGATTGAAGGGGAAGGTCCCAGCCCTGTATCCATCACTCTTTCTCCCTGCCTGGAAAGCTGAGAGAGAGGGTTTGATAAATGGCTGTATTCTTAAATTTAGCCAATCCAAATGAAATTCAGCCTAAAACTCCCAATGTCAGAATATCCCATTTGTACACGCTGTTCTGACAAGGGAAATCAGACATTGGGCAGAATTTCCTTCAGCAAAATGAGCCTTTGGGTTGGTAGAATCAAAGCTGGGCAGTCAGGGCTGGTTTGTGGCAACAACTGAGCAGGGACAGGCTCCAATCCAGGAAAACGCTGATGCTGCAGAGACTGGAAATGCTGATCTGGGAACGATCCACTGCTTTGGAATTCCAGAAGGGTTTGGGTTGGAAGGGCCCTTAAAGCTGCTCTTGTTCCCCCCTGCCATGGGCAGGGACACCTTTCACTGGAAGGTTCAGCTTCCCCATGTGTAAATCCCTGCCAGGAAGGGACAGTGACACAACTCAGGGCTTTCCACACAAGAGTTATCTCAATAAAACCCAAACCAACCACCCCCAAACCCAGAGGAAATAGTGTCCTGCTCTGTCTAATTAATATCCAATAATTGAATACAAGTAACATGAATGGTTACAGAACAAGGGAGTGGCTTCCCACTGCCAGAGGGCAGGGCTGGGTGGGATATTGGGAAGGAATTGGTGTCTGGGAGGGTGGGCAGGCCCTGGCACAGGTACCCAGAGAAGCTGTGGCTGCCCCAGCCCTGGGAGTGTCCCAGGCCAGGCTGGACAGGGCTTGGAGCAGCCTGGGCTGGTGGGAGGTGTCCCTGACCATGGCTGGGGTGGGATGGGATGAGTTTTAAGGTCCCTTCAAACCCAAACCATTCCAAGATGGTCAGAGGATGGAGCAGCTCTGCTGGGAGGGGAGGCTGGAGAGTTGGGATTGTCCAGCCTGGAGAAGAGAAATTTTGGGGTGACCTCACAGTGACCTTCCAGGACCTGAAGGAGCTACAAGAAACATGGAGAGAGACCACTGACAAGGCATGGAGGGACAGGACAAGGGGGAAGGGCTTTAAGCTGGAAAAGGGGAGATTTAGATGGAATATTGGGCAGGAATTGGTGTCTGGGAGGGTGGGCAGGCCCTGGCACAGGTGCCCAGAGAAGCTGTGGCTGCCCCATCCCTGGGAGTGTCCCAGGCCAGGCTGGACAGGGCTTGGAGCAGCCTGGGCTGGTGGGAGGTGTCCCTGACCATGGCAGGGGTGGGATGGGTGGGATTTGAGGTCCTTCAACTCAAACCACTCTGGGATTCTGTGATTTATTTTTTAAATGTTTCATTTTTCATTTTGTTCTTGGAACTGCATTAAACCCACGGATTTTCCTGCCTTTTCAGGGCTCTCCTCTGCTCTGACACCCCACCCTGTCATGGCTTCAGGAGTCACTGCACTAGGGGAGCAGATGTTCAGTTCCCACCACAGCCAGAGCTCCAAATGCTGACAGGGGGCACAGGGAGGTTTGTCTCCATCACCCCCCACTCCTCTGCCCCCAAAGGACCCCCCTGCTCTGTCCCTCACTGCACCAGGGGGGGGAGAGCCCTCCCAGTCCCTCCCCAGCTGACAGAGTGTTGTGTTTCTAGTGCAGCACCACCTGCCTGGGCCCTCTGTGGTGCTCTGAGCACAGAGCCTGGACCACAGACCTGCAAACCCCACGGAGATCTCTGCCCATGCCAACCATCCTGACCAGGAGGGCAGCACAAGAGATCTCTGCCCATGCCAACCAGCCTGACCAGGAGGGCAGCACAAGAGATCTCTGCCCATGCCAACCAGCCTGACCAGGAGGGCAGCACAAGAGATCTCTGCCCATGCCAACCAGCCTGACCAGGAGGGCAGCACAAGAGATCTCTGCCCATGCCAACCATCCTGCAGGGCAGCACCAGCAGCACAAGAGATCTCTGCCCATGCCAACCAGCCTGACCAGGAGGGCAGCACAAGAGATCTCTGCCCATGCCAACCAGCCTGCAGGGCAGGAGGGCAGCACCAGCAGCACAAGAGATCTCTGCCCATGACAACCATCCTGCAGGGCAGGAGGGCAGCACCAGCAGCACAAGAGATCTCTGCCCATGACAACCATCCTGCAGGGCAGGAGGGCAGCACCAGCAGCACAAGAGAGCTCTGCCCATGCCAACCATCCTGCAGGGCAGGAGGGCAGCACCAGCAGCACAAGAGAGCTCTGCCCATGCCAACCATCCTGCAGGGCAGGAGGGCAGCACCAGCAGCACAAGAGAGCTCTGCCCATGCCAACCATCCTGCAGGGCAGGAGGGCAGCACCAGCAGCACAAGAGAGCTCTGCCCATGCCAACCATCCTGCAGGGCAGGAGGGCAGCACCAGCAGCACAAGAGAGCTCTGCCCATGCCAACCATCCTGCAGGGCAGGAGGGCAGCACCAGCAGCACAAGAGAGCTCTGCCCATGCCAACCATCCTGCAGGGCAGAAGGGCAGCACCAGCAGCACAAGAGATCTCTGCCCATGCCAACCAACCATCCTGCAGGGCAGGAGGGCAGCACAAGAGATCTCTGCCCATGCCAACCATCCTGCAGGGCAGGAGGGCAGCACCAGCAGCACAAGAGAGCTCTGCCCATGCCAACCATCCTGCAGGGCAGCACCAGCAGCACAGGGAAGTGCTGCCTGAAGTGGATTTTCACAATTCAGTATTTTCTCTCTGGGAAAGCTGCTGGAAATCTGGCAGTGCTGCCCAGGCAGAGGTGGCACCTTGAGAGGAGGCAGAAGGAGCTGAAGGAGCCCTGGGTTCCAGCCCTGCATTTCTCTCCCCATCAAGGAGAGTCAGTCAGGACTCATTTGGCATCTCCACAACTGTGCCACCTCCAGGCACACATTGAATTTTCTTCTGTAACTAAAGCAAGGGACAAAGGTCAGGGGGAAAATAGAAAAATTGATCTCCAGTCACAGCTCTGCATGTTCCCCTGCTTTAAAAATGATGGTGGCAATCAAAGGAATATGTGTAGAGTTTGAGAATGGTAATTTCCCTTAACAGCTTAAAAGGGTTTTGCCCTTCATGTTGTGCAATAAGAGAGAGGGCAGGCAGGGATCTGGAATTACAATACCAGGGAGATCAACATGGAAATCAATAAATCCAGGAGGCTTCTGGGGCTGTCAGCAAGAATGCCCAAGGGGCTGAGAGGTTGGGGAAGACAACTCTGAACTGCCTTCCTGGAGAACAGGAATGTTTGATCCTGCTGTGCTTCCAAAGGAACCTGGCATTGGGTTTTTAAAACCAGAACTGTGAAGTTACACAGCAAAGTGCTCAATGTCAGTCAGAAAAATCAGCCCAGCCTGGTTCTCCAGTTCTCCTCCCTCCCACAGCAGCTTCTCACCCCTGACAGGTGACCCGGAGGGTTTGGGGGCATTGGGAAGGAATTGGTGTCTGGGAGGGTGGGCAGGCCCTGGCACAGGTGCCCAGAGAAGCTGTGGCTGCCCCAGCCCTGGGAGTGTCCCAGGTCAGGTTGGACAGGGCTTGGAGCAGCCTGGGCTGGTGGGAGGTGTCCCTGCCCATGGCAGGGGTGGGATGGATGAGCTTTAATGTCCCTCCAACCCAATCACAGAGATGTTCCAGGGCTGGATCCCTCTGCTCTGGAGCCAGACTGGGAGAGCTGGGAACGTTCCCCTGGAGTAGAGAAGGCTCCAGGGACACCTGAGAGCTCCTGGCAGGGCCTGAAGGGGCTCCAGGAGAGCTGGAGAGGGACTAGGGACAAGGAATGGAGGGACAGGACACAGGGAATGGCTTCCCACTGCCAGAGGGCAGGGACAGGTGGGATATTGGGAAGGAATTGGTGTCTGGGAGGGTGGGCAGGCCCTGGCACAGGTGCCCAGAGAAGCTGTGGCTGCCCCAGCCCTGGGAGTGTCCCAGGCCAGGTTGGGCAGGGCTTGGAGCAGCCTGGGCTGGTGGGAGGTGTCCCTGCCCATGGCAGGGGTGGCACTGGGTGGGCTTTGGGGTCCCTCCAACCCAACCCATTCTTTGTTTCTGTGACGAATCGCTCTAAACAGCCCAAAGAAACACCTTCCACTGTGCAGGTTTCCATGACCCTCATCTGGAAAGGTCCCAAACAGGAGGGGGCACCAAACTGGTTTAACGAGCCTGTTCCAGGGGGGCACAAACCTCCTTCTGCCTCTCCTGAGCTTGAGGTGCTGATTTCTGAAGCACTAATGAGATGCAACCCCCCTTTTCCCAGCGTGGCTCAGAGTGCCCCTCCCACAGCGTGACCCTCCTCACCTCGGGAGGCTTCAACTCTCATTTACTGCAGAACTCTGAGCAAACGCTGCAGCTTTCACACCTTTTCTCGGGGCTGACACCCCCCCAGTGCTGCAAACTCCAGCATCTTCCTCAGTGGAGGGATGCAAAGTTGCCTCTTAGCAGGAGAACAGAAGAATCCCAAACCCATTTGACTCCATTCTTTATTAAAGTTTCATTTTATATTTTCAATAACAAGGTGTTGGTGCCTTGAAAGGAGGCAGAAAAGCTGCTTGTTGATATTCCCTTGCAGCACGTGCAAACCCAGCCCTGATGCACCTGAGCATAAAGTAAAGACACAGGACTTCTTTTTCAACCCCATTCTAAAATCAGAATTTGATGTCACCTTTTCACAAGAATAAAGGATCCTCTCTGGCCAGCACCACACACCAGCTGGACCCAGCGAGCTGTAGGATACTGGTAACTACAAGGTTTGTGTCTTTGGTGATTGTCAGATCTGCTCAGAAAACGCCCTGGAAATTAGAACCAAACCAGGTAATTTAGTTCCCAAATGGCTCACATAGTTCAGGACTGAAATGGAGCCTTTTCCCCTTTTATGTGCAGGAGCAAGAGCAGGTTTTCTCTTTTGAAGTTTAAATAATAAAAGCCCCTTGATGTGGCAGCACATACTGATTGTGCAGCTCTTTCCTCTCTGTCAGAGGTTTTCCTTTATCCCTGTGAACTGGGATGTTCCTGAGGATTCCCCCAAGGCAGAGCCTTGCCTGCCAGATGTATTCCAGGAGGAAATAGTTAGTGACTTACTGAGCCAGCTGGATCCTGACAAGTCTATGGGACCAGATGGGATCCATCCCAGGGTGATGAGGGAGCTGGCAGAAGAGCTTGCCAAACCACTCTCCATCATCTTCCAACAGTCCTGGCTCTCTGGGGAGGTCCCAGATGATTGGAGGTTGGCCAATGTCACCCCAATCCACAAAAAGGGCTGCAAGCAGGACCCTGGCAACTACAGGCCTGTCAGCCTGACCTCTGTGCCTGGCAGGGTTATGGAGCAGTTCATCCTGAGTGCAATCACACAGCACCTTCAGGGTGGACAAGGGATTAGACCCAGCCAGCATGGGTTTAGGAGGGGCAGGTCCTGTCTGACCAACCTGATCTCTTTTTACGATCAGGTGACCCACCTGGTGGATGAGGGGAAGGCTGTGGGTGTGTCTGCCTGGACTTCAGCAAGGCCTTTGACACTGTCTCCCATAATATACTCCTGGAAAAGCTGGTAGCCTATGGCCTGGACAGGTGTACCCTCTGGTGGGTCAGGAGCTGGCTGGAGGGTCGGGCCCAGAGAGTGCTGGTGAATGGAGCTGCATCCAGCCGGTCACCAGTGGTGTCCCCAGGGGTCTGTGTTGGGCCCAGTCCTGTTTAACATCTTTAGTGATGATTTAGATGAGGGGATTGAGTCCATCATCAGCAAATTTGCTGATGACACCAAGTTGGGAGGGAGTGTCGACCTGCTGGAAGGCAGGAGGGCTCTGCAGAGGGATCTGGAGAGACTGGAGAGATGGGCTGATTGCAATGGGATGGAGTTCAACAAGGCCAAGTGCAGGTCCTGCCCTTTGGCCACAACAACCCCATGCAGTGCTCCAGGCTGGGCACAGAGTGGCTGGAGAGCAGCCAGGCAGAAAGGGACCTTGGAGTACTAATTGACAGGAAGCTCAACATGAGTCAACAGTGTGCCCAGGTGGCCAAGAAGGCCAATGGGATCCTGTCCTGGATCCAAACTAGCGTGACCAGCAGGCCCAGGGCAGTGACCCTTCCCCTGGACTCTGCATTGGTGAGGCCACACCTTGAGTGTTGTGTTCAGTTCTGGGCCCCTCAGTTCAGAAAGGATATTGAGGTGCTGGAGCGGGGCCAGAGAAGAGCAACGAGGCTGGAGAAGGGACTGGAGCACAAGTGCTGTGGGGAGAGGCTGAGGGAGCTGGGGGTGTTCAGCCTGGAGAAGAGGAGGCTCAGAGGTGACCTCAGCACTGTCTGGAACTGCCTGAAGGGAAGTTCTGGCCAGGTGGGGGTTGGTCTCTTCTCCCAGGCACTCAGCAATAGGACAAGGGGGCACGGGCTTAAACTCTGCCAGGGGAAATTGAAGTTGGATATCAGAAAAAAATTTTTTACAGAGAGAGTAATCAGGCATTGGAATGGACTGCCCAGAGAGGTGGTGGATTCACCATCCCTGGAGATCTTTAAACACAGACTGGACGTGGCGCTGGGTGCCATGATCTGGTAAATGGACTAGAGTTGGACCAAGGGTTGGACTCGATGATCTTGGAGGTCTTTTACAACCCAATCCATTCTGTGATTCTATGATTCTATGTGCCACCTGGGGACAGGGGACGGGTGGCCTTGGCATGCTGGGGGTCAGTTGGACTCACTGGTCTGCAGGGGCTTTTCCAACCCAAAGGATCTGATGGTTCTCCCATAAATCATTATTTCATTCCCAGAGAATCAGTGGATTCGCAGTGGGGATTTCCCCACCCTCATTTTTCCACCTCACTCTTGGATTTTGTCACCCAACAGCTTCAATCCCTGACTCAGCACTGGCTCTGCTGCTCCCACCACCTCAAGCTCATGGAGGGAGGGGAAAGGTGCTAAAAAATGCTGGCACTGGTTTGACACATCAAGAGGAGCAACTTCAGTCCATGGGCTGTGCAGCCCATCCAAGGAAGGGGGGTGGGCTTGGTCTGGCACAGCAGGGCCAGGGGGTCCTGGGGGCACCACCTTCACCACCTCTGCCATGGCCCTTGCTGAAGAACCAAGGCCTGTCACCCCTTCCCAGCAGGGCACAGCTCCCAGTGTGCCACTGGCACTGACTGGCCCCAAAGAGCCTCCAGCCATGGATAAGAACAAGCAGCTGTTGAAATATGGCCCCAAAGGCACTGCAGGCACACAAAGCAATCCTTGTTCCACCCCTGTTTGCTGGGAGCCTCCTGGCAGGGCTGGGCTCTGCCCAGCTGGCACCTCTGCCCCAGAAGGAAGAAGGGGCTGGAGTGGGACCAGAGCAGAGCAACGAGGCTGGAGAAGGGACTGGAGCACAAGTGCTGTGGGGAGAGGCTGAGGGAGCTGGGGGTGTTCAGCCTGGAGAAGAGGAGGCTCAGAGGTGACCTCAGCACTGTCTGGAACTGCCTGAAGGGAAGTTCTGGCCAGGTGGGGGTTGGTCTCTTCTCCCAGGCACTCAGCAATAGGACAAGGGGACATGATGGGCTCAAGCTCTGCCAGGGGAAATTGAAGTTGGAGAGCAGGTGGAAATTCTTTGCAGAGAGAGTGCTCAGGGATTGGAATGGGCTGCCCAGAGAGGGGGTGGATTCCCCATCCCTGGAGGCTTTTCAGCTGAGCTTGGCCGTGGCACTGAGTGCCATGATCTGGTAAATGGACTGGAGTTGGCCCAAGGGTTGGACTTGATGATCTGGGAGGTCTTTTCCAACCCAATCCATCCTATGATTCTATGGATGTGGCACTGAGTGAGAATCCACCATGTCTTGATCCAACCTCACAGAGTGCCCTGGGCTGGTGATCACAGTGGGGTTGGATCAAGGGTTGGACTTGATGATCTCAGAGGTCTTTTCCAACCCAATCCATTCTGTGGATGTGGCACCGAGTGAGAATCCACCATGTCTTGATCCAACCCTACTGTGATCACCAGCCCAGGGCACTCCGTGCCCTGGGCTGGTGATCACAGTGGGGTTGGATCAAGGGTTGGACTTGATGATCTGGGAGGTCTTTCCCAACCCAATCCATTCTATGATTCTGTGATTCTATAAGGGCCATGGACATCTGCTCTGCCTTCAGCTGCTGCACTGGGGCCACTGAGACCTCTCCCAGCTCTGCCCTGCCCTCCCCTCCCGTGGGGAAGGGTCTCTGATCCCAGGGGTGACAACACCACCACTGTTGGCCACCACATCTTGAGGAAGAGGAGGAGGCCATCAGGAAGGGCACATCACCCTGGCTCTGCCACTGCTGCCCAAACTTCCCACCTCTTCCCATTCCAGAGCCTGATGATCCGTGAAGCCCATAAACCATCCAGCCATCAGCAGTGGTGGCTTTTAGAGCCTGAGCTGCTGCCAAGCATCCAGCCCAGCAGCAAAGTGCCTCTGCCTTGGGCTGCTCAGCCTCCAGCTGCCAAAAGCTGTGCCTTGCATCTGTCAGGGCCACCTTAGTCTGCTGAATTCCAGCCCAGCAGCATCTGGGAGCAGCACAATCAACAACAACCAGGCAGGGGGAGGCTGCAGTCCAGGAGAGCACTGCAGGTCATCTCCATCTCCAGCTGAGGCTGCAGTTTCCAACTCCTTCCCAGGAGAAGCTGGAGTGGAGGGGCCTTGGGCTGTGTGAGGAACAGCTGCAGCCAGATCTTACAGAGGGGACTGTTCTCATAAGGGGCTTGTCTTGTGACCCACACCAGCCAAGGCCTTGGGTGCAGCAGGGAAGGGTGTTGGGCTTTGCCCAGGGCCACAGGGATTTTCTACATGGAATGACAGGACAAGGGGAATGGCTTCAAGCTGAAGGACAGATTAAATTTAGATATTGGGAAGGAATTGGTGTCTGGGAGGGTGGGCAGGCCCTGGCACAGGTGCCCAGAGAAGCTGTGGCTGCCCCATCCCTGGGAGTGTCCCAGGCCAGGTTGGACAGGGCTTGGAGCAGCCTGGGCTGGTGGGAGGTGTCCCTGCCCATGGCAGGGGTGGCACTGGGTGGGATTTGAGGTCCTTCCAACCCAAACCTTGTTATGATTCTCTGATTTCCAGGAGTGACATGGAAGAGACAACCCTCTGGTCACTTCTCTCCAGGTGACCAACTCCCATCTCAAAGCAAAGAACTCCAGAGTGGAGAAGAACAGGAATTGTGGCTGGTCCTGCTTGATGTGGAGAGCAGATCAAACTCTGCTTGACTGACAGGGAGCCTCAGGAGAGCTGGAGAGGGACTGGGGACAGGGATGGAGGGACAGGACACAGGGAATGGCTTCCCACTGCCAGAGGGCAGGGCTGGGTGGGATATTGGGAAGGAATTGGTGTCTGGGAGGGTGGGCAGGCCCTGGCACAGGTGCCCAGAGAAGCTGTGGCTGCCCCAACCCTGGGAGTGTCCCAGGCCAAGTTGGACAGGGCTTGGAGCAGCCTGGGCTGGTGGGAGGTGTCCCTGCCATGGCAGGGGTGGCACTGGGAGGGCTTTGGGGTCCCTTCCATCCTGAGCCACTCTGGGATTCTGTCCTGCCTACAGATCCTCTCCCAACAGGCCTCTCAGTCCTCACTTTTCTTACTCCAATCCAGATAAAAACCTGGTTACAAGTGGTCCAAACTGAGATGTAAATGTTCCAGTGGTTTAGGTCTGTCTCCAGACTTTTAAACAAGGCTCTATAAACTCTCCTCCCCCAGAAATATTCAATCACACCCCGTGCCCTGAATTTGGTGGGACAGATACACAGGGCTGGTTTCAATTAAGCTTCCAAAAAATCTCTTTTTTTAAAACATGTTTTCCAATGTTGATTTACAGCTCAGAGCTTTCCTGCCAAGTGCTGGAGGTGGCAGCCCCTCATCTCCCACCTGCAGCACTGGGGGCTCCCTCCCTTCCCTGGGAAAGGCAGGTGGGCAGGAGGCTGTGCCAGGGCCGTGGTTGTTCCACATCTCCCAGTCACACTGGACATGGCAGGGGGTGGCAGTGAGGAGCTTCTCTCCACATGGGAAACGCAGAGAGGTGCTCTGGGAGAGGGATGGAGAGTGGAGGGATAAGGAACAGGGTTTGGATGTGTCTGGACTGCCCCACCTGAGGAATGAAACCGTGGCTGCCCCTTCATCACCAGCATTAAATTGCAATAATGATGCAGTTCTGCAGCACTGCCAGTTCCTGTGTGGAGCCTGCAAGGCTTTCACTCTGGGAATGCCCCATTCCTGCAGGGACACCCAGATCTGTCCATCCCAAATTTCTTGCCTAATACAACAGAAGGAACTAACAGGGAAATCTGAGTCTCCTCTCTTCCATGGGATCTGTCATCTCCTCTTGTGCAAAAGCTTCTGTTCCTGAACAAAATATCCCTGGAATTCTTGCCATGTGCAGAGAAAGCTGCTCTGTCACTCCCAGGAGGGCTGTGCTGGGTCAAAGCACAGCCCCAACCACCCAACACCTGCCTCCAGCAGGCCAAAGAGCAGCTGGCCAGGCCATGGTGTGCTGGACTCAGCCCCAGAGGAGCCTTCCATGAGAGAGAAAAACAACCTGCATTTCTGCTGCTTTGTTTTCAGCCTCTGACACCTCCTTGGCTCAGCCCTCCAGGAGGGACATCAGTCCCAGCACAGGGTGGGACCCAGAGCACTTGGCAGAGCTTGGAACGGGGTGGCTGCAGGTGTTTCATACCTGGAGCCCATTTACCCCCCGGGACCTGAGTGCCTGAACTCTTCCTGTGTGGAATTCGACTTTGGATGAGGCTTCAGAGCCCTTTCATGTCATCTCAGACACTCAGCAGTCGATGAAACGTTCCTGTCACTGCACGGAGTGTTGGATCAAACCCACACCCTGCTAAAGACGTGTTAGATCGTTGGGAACATCCATTTTACACCAAAGGGGATTATGGATCTGAACCGTGATTTCAAGGATGAAAAAAGAGGTGGGAGAAGGTAAAACACCTGCCTAAAGTTTCACATATTACAACAACCAGACTCCAGAACAAGGTAGAGAAATTTTAGGTGAAGTGTGCCTTGAAAGCACAGCAATTTATCTAAAACACTTTCACAAGTTAAATGCCTACAAATAGTTCTGCAGTGTGAGCACATCCTGTTCCCAGGGTCACTGCAATCAGATCTCCAGGGGAGGGGCACTTGTCATTTCTTTCTATGCACAACTGCCCTGCCAAGGCCTTGGGAGAAAAGGCTTCAGTTTGGTTGATTGTTTTTCCCGTGGAATGTTGTATTCTAAAGGTTTAATAACAAAGTAGGGGCAGAAAACCATCAACCCCCCAGCTGGGGGGTCAGAGCAGCCACAGAGCCCCCCACTGCTCCTCTCAGGGGAAAGGCTGCACCTCATCCTGCTCCTCCTCCTCCTCCTCATCCAGCTGTGCAGGAAAAGCAGCTCCCACCTTCCCTTTGGCCTCTCCTTTGCTGTGTGTGCCAACCAACGGCATCCCTGCACATCCCTGCACATCCCTGCACATCCCTGCACATCCCACCACATCCCTGGACATCCCTGTATATCCCTGCACATCCCTGCACATCCCTGCACCTCCCTGCACATCCCTGCACATCCCTGCACATCCCTGCACATCCCTGCACATCCCACCACATCCCTGGACATCCCTGTATATCCCTGCACATCCCTGCACATCTCTGCACATCCCTGTACATCCCTGGACATCCCTGCACATCCCTGTATATCCCTGTATATCCCTGCACATCCCTGCACTTCCCTGCACCTCCCTGCACATCCCTGCACATCCCTGCACATCCCTGTATATCCCTGTAAATTCCTGCACCTCCCTGCACATCCCTGCACATCCCTGCACATCCCTGCACATCCCTGGACATCCCTGCACATCCGTGCACATCCCTGAATCCTGCACATCCCTGCACATCCCTGCACATCCCTGGACATCCCTGGACATCCCTGCACATCCCTGAATCCTGCACATCCCTGCACATCCCTGTATATCCCTGCACATCCCTGCACATCCCTGTATATCCCTGCACATCCCTGTATATCCCTGTATATCCCTGCACCTCCCTGCACATCCCTGCACATCCCTGTACATCCCTGGACATCCCTGCACATCCCTGTATATCCCTGCACATCCCTGCACATCCCTGCACATCCCTGTATATCCCTGTATATCCCTGTATATCCCAGCACATCCCTGCACATCCCTGTATATCCCTGCACATCCCTGCACATCCCTGTATATCCCTGTATATCCCTGCACATCCCTGCACATCCCAGCACATCCCAGCACATCCCTGCACATCCCTGTATATCCCTGCACATCCCTGCACATCCCTGTACATCCCTGCATATCCCAGCACATCCCTGCACATCCCTGCACATCCCTGTATATCCCTGTATATCCCTGCACATCCCTGCACATCCCAGCACATCCCAGCACATCCCTGTATATCCCAGCACATCCCTGCACATCCCTGCACATCCCTGTATATCCCTGTATATCCCTGCACATCCCTGTATATCCCAGCACATCCCTGCACATCCCTGTATATCCCTGTATATCCCTGCACATCCCTGCACATCCCTGCACATCCCAGCACATCCCTGTATATCCCTGCACATCCCTGTATATCCCTGAATTCTGCACATCCCTGCACATCCCTGCACATTCCTGCACATCCCTGCACATCCCAGCACATCCCTGTATATCCCTGCACATCCCTGTATATCCCTGAATTCTGCACATCCCTGCACATCCCTGCACATTCCTGCACATCCCTGCACATCCCAGCACATCCCTGTATATCCCTGCACATCCCTGCACATCCCTGAATTCTGCACATCGCCGCACATCCCAGCACATCCCTGCACATCCCTGCATATCCCAGCACATCCCTGCACATCCCTGTATATCCCAGCATATCCCAGCATATCCCAGCACATCCCTGCATATCCCAGCACATCCCTGCACATCCCTGTATATCCCAGCACATCCCTGCACATCCCTGTATATCCCTGCACATCCCTGCACATCCCAGCACATCCCTGTATATCCCAGCACATCCCAGCACATCCCTGTATATCCCAGCACATCCCAGCACATCCCAGCACATCCCTGCACATCCCTGCACATCCCTGTATATCCCTGTACATCCCTGTGCATCCTGCACATCCCTGAATCCTGCACATCCCAGCACATCCCCACATCCCCCAGCCCCTCTGCTCCCGGACACGTGCCCAGCATTGGCATTGCACGTCAGATGGGCTGGTACCCACTCGGAGGCTGGAGCCCCACCAGTGGCATTTGCAGGGTGGTTACTCCAACAAATGAGCCCAGTCCCCCCAGTACACTCCCGGGATACCGATACTCATCCCTGGGTCCCAGGGACAGGCTGGCACTGCCACAGCACTGCCCGGGTGGGGAGGGGACAGGCTGGCACTGCCACAGCATTGCCCTGGCACAGGGGACAGGCTGGCACTGTCACAGCACTGCCCGGGTGGGGAGGGGACAGGCTGGCACTGCCACAGCATTGCCCTGGCACAGGGGACAGGCTGGCACTGTCACAGCACTGCCCGGGTGGGGAGGGGACAGGCTGGCACAGCCACAGCACTGCCCTGGTGGAGGGGACAGGCTGGCACTGTCACAGCACTGCCCGGGTGGGGAGGACAGGCTGGCACTGTCACAACACTGCCCTGGCACAGGGGACAGGCTGGCACTGTCACAGCACTGCCCGGGTGGGGAGGACAGGCTGGCACTGTCACAGCACTGCCCGGGTGTGGAGGGGACAGGCTGGCACTGTCACAGCACTGCCCGGGTGGGGAGGGGACAGGCTGGCACTGCCACAGCATTGCCCTGGTGGAGGGGACAGGCTGGCACTGTCACAGCACTGCCCGGGTGGGGAGGGGACAGGCTGGCACTGTCACAGCACTGCCCTAGTGCAGGGGACAGGCTGGCACTGTCACAGCACTGCCCAGGTGGGGAGGGGCCAGGCTGGCACTGCCACAGCACTGCCCGGGTGGGAAGGACAGGCTGGCACTGTCACAGCACTGCCCGGGTGTGGAGGGGACAGGCTGGCACTGTCACAGCACTGCCCGGGTGGGGAGGGGACAGGCTGGCACTGCCACAGCATTGCCCTGGTGGAGGGGACAGGCTGGCACTGTCACAGCACTGCCCGGGTGGGGAGGGGACAGGCTGGCACTGTCACAGCACTGCCCTAGTGCAGGGGACAGGCTGGCACTGTCACAGCACTGCCCAGGTGGGGAGGGGCCAGGCTGGCACTGCCACAGCACTGCCCGGGTGGGGAGGACAGGCTGGCACTGTCACAACACTGCCCTGGCACAGGGGACAGGCTGGCACTGTCATAGCACTGCCCGGGTGGGGAGGGGACAGGCTGGCACTGTCACAGCACCGCCCTGGCGCAGGGGACAGGCTGGCACTGCTGGGCAGCTTTGGGACTGTGCCAGGCAGCTGTGCAGGAGAGCCAGAGCTCAACAAGAGCTTCTGTACCCAGCCCCCAAATGCCCCACTCGAGCTCTTGTTCCCCTCGTGCCCCCCTGGCTTTAGGGGGGCACCACACGAAGCCTCATCCAAGCACTTCAAACCTTTAAGCAGCAAACCATGAGGAGCTGCAACCACCTCCTGGGACAGGGGAGATTTCTCATGGAACAGTTACAAGTCCCAGGGAAAATTTGATGAAATGCTTTTCAACACCAGACTGAGCCAAAGGAATGGGCTGGGAGGGTGGGCAGGCCCTGGCACAGGTGCCCAGAGAAGCTGTGGCTGCCCCAGCCCTGGGAGTGTCCCAGGCCAGGCTGGACAGGGCTTGGAGCAGCCTGGGCTGGTGGGAGGTGTCCCTGCCCATGGCAGGGGTGGCACTGGGTGGACTTTGAGGTCCCTCCCAACCCAATCATGGAGATGCTCCAGGGCTGGATCCCTCTGCTCTGGAGCCAGGCTGGGAGAGCTGGGGGGGTCACCTGGAGAAGAGAAGGCTCCAGGGACACCTGAGAGCCCCTGGCAGGGCCTGAAGGGGCTCCAGGAGAGCTGGAGAGGGACTGGGGACAAGGGATGGAGGGACAGGACACAGGGAATGGCTTCCCAGGGCCAGAGGGCAGGACTGGGTGGGACATTGGGAAGGAATTGGTGTCTGGGAGGGTGGGCAGGCCCTGGCACAGGTGCCCAGAGAAGCTGTGGCTGCCCCAGCCCTGGGAGTGTCCCAGGCCAGGTTGGACAGGGCTTGGAGCAGCCTGGGCTGGTGGGAGGTGTCCCTGCCCATGGCAGGGGTGGCACTGAGGGGGCTCTGAGGTCCTTCCCAACCCAAACCAGTCTGGGATTTTCTGCTTACAAATAAAAGACAGGGAGGGAGTTTCAGGAACTGCCTCGGGGCTGTAACAGGACATGGTCCTACACAAAGAATCAGGAGATCTATAGAAAGTTTCCTATCCCAGGGCTTCCTTTAGTGGAAATTTGCTGTCTTTTCAGGGCTGCAGAGAGCACAACAACCTCCCATGAACCTTTCCACCAATTACACGAACTTTTCTTGCCATCCCAATTTAAATGCTACAATTATCTCCCAATTTGCTGCCTACTTAGCTAGTTGTGTTCCTTGCAGTTATTATTCACATCATATCTCTTTCCCTCTTTTTCTTTCCTCTTGTTTTCCAGCTCACAATCACTTCCACTCTGTTCTCTGATTACTGCTCTATTTAATCTTTTTCTGTAACAACCAAGGAAACCTCCCCCACCTTCCATTGCTGCTGAAGCAAAGGACAGACCCTGCCCCTCGTTCTGGGGGACACACTTTGTCCCTTCTCACTGGGGGACACACTTTGTCCCTTCTCACTGGGGGACACTTTGTCCCTTCTCACTGGGGGACACACTTTGTCCCTTCTCACTGGGGGACACACTTTGTCCCTTCTCACTGGGGGACACTTTGTCCCTTCTCACTGGGGGACACACTTTGACCCTTCTCACTGCTGTGCTGGAGCCACTCAGCCTTCCTGAGGGACTGACCTGCTGCTTCTCCCATCCCTGCTGACCTTCCCACCCCCTGCTCGGAGCTGTCCCCCCTTCCCCTCCTGTTGTGCCTCCTGGAGGGTTTGTTGGCCACGCAGGGAGCACCTTTGGAGAGGTGACAACCCCCTGTCCCAGCCCTGCCCCTCTCCCTCTGCTGCTGAGTGAGGGTTTGCTGTTCATGCTGTAGATGAGACAGTTCTTCTCATCTTCACTGACCTTTCTGCTGCAGGCACAGAAAAAACCAAATCAGCATCTCACAATTTGGTGTGTGTGGAGCAGGAAAAGAAGAAAGGCCTTTCCCCAGGGCTGGGGAGTTCAGGACACGCAGGGTGGGGGTGTGAGTGTCCCTGTGCACACACACATTCCTGGCACATGTGCTGCTTCAGGGGCCCCTCAACAGAAAGGATTTTATCCCTTCTCCATTAAATCATAAAGGGCTTTACTAATTTTTAATCAGAACTGTAGTAACTTTCTATTTTATATTAATTTTTATTTTAGCTTGTACCTTAGTTCCTCAGTGATCTTAAGCATGCAGAGCTTTATGCAAAGAGGAATTTAACCCTGTAAGATGAACTTCAAGAAATGAACCCAAACCTTGTTTAAATTAGAGGCTGAGCTGTAGGAAATAAATCAGCAAACCAGCCCAGGTCGAGGCTTGAAGGTGTAACTTTGTTTAGTTAAAAGGAAATGCAGAACTGCAGAGCTCAGAGCAGCCCATCAGAGCTGGTAAAAGTCACCCCAAATATTCTGCTTAAATCTGGGGAGGGGTTTCAGTTGGAACTCAGGATATAACCCTGGAAACACAAAAGTCTCATTGAACACCTTTGGTGGAATTACCCCCCATATTCCCAGAGCTGAATAAAAGGAAGGATTTTGTTCTCTTCAATTGGATTTGGTTGTTTCTGAACTCAGTCCCACTGGCAAATCACAGAATCATTTAGCTTGGAAAAGCCTCTGAGCTCATCAAGTCCAGCCATCCCCCAGCACTGTCCAGGCCAGCACTGACCCATGTCCCCAAGTGCCACATCCACAGGGCTGTTAAACCCCTCCAGGATGGGGCTCCAGCCCTGCCCGGGGTGGCTGTGCCAGGGCTGGGCACCCCTTTGCAGTGCTGGGCTGGTGCTGAGACCCTGCAGCTTCCCCTAAAGGCAATGGCCTCTTCCAGCCCTCTGTGTGTGCCAGAAGGAGCCTGATGCCACTCCAGCACCAGGGGTGCCCCTGGCACTTGGCCGTGGCTGTGCCCTGCCTCTCCCCTTCCATGTCCTCTGCTCCAGGCTGTTCAGCTGCCTGCAGTGGGATGGCTCCTGCCCACCCCAATCCCTCGGGATCCCCCTCTGTGTGCCCTGCCCAGCTTTTACCTGTCTGTGCCTCTGCCACTGTTCACTGCATTGAAATATTTGTAGGGTTCAACACTGCCCAGCCCTCACCCCACAGCCTGGGGGGGTCTGAGAATCCCAGAATGGTTTGGGTTGGAAGGGTCCTCACAGATCATCCTGTCCCAATCCCCCGGAGGGGCAGGGACAGCCTCCCATCAGCTGCCAGAAATAAATGTCTCCAGAGCAGCAAAGGCAGAGGCACCAGGATGGTGGGTTTGTCTCACTCACCTTTGCTCTGAATGAACCACCTTCCCCCTCAAACATTTATGACACGGAATTCGATGGAGAGCTGATTTCCTGGGATATGCTCAGTCCCATCACTCTCCTTTGCACTTGGACACTTGCCCGGGCACAGGGGTGGGCAGGAGGCAGCAGGCAGGGCCTCCAACAGCCTCCCCGTGCCCTTCCACACACCCCCAGCCAGGGAAGCCCCTTCCTCCCAGCACAGGGGCACCGGGCACTCCCTCCTGCCCAGCCGTGGATTGGGTGGCCTTGGCAGTGCTGGACAAAGGCTGGACTCGGTGACCCAAGAGGTCTTCTCCAACCTCCATCATTTGCAGTTCTGTGACTCCTGCTCAGCACCTTCCAGGTGCCCCCTGGCACAGCCACACTGGCTGCCTGTGGCACAGCTTAGCCAAGGGCTCTGCAAAGGCCACGGAGCAGGAGGGGGCAGCTCCTCAGCCCTTCCACCCCTCTGTGCCCGGGGTGTTACACAGTCCTTGTGCCAAGAGAGCAGAAAGCTGTGGCTCCTACCCATGGCCTGCCTGGCTCACTGCAGCTCCACCAGCATCACTGGGCTCTCTGACCATTCACAGAGTCAGAGAGTCAGAAAATTAGTTGGATTAAAAGGGACCTTAAAGATCATCCCATCCCACCCCTGTCATGGGCAGGGACACCTCCCACCAGCCCAGGCTGCTCCAAGCCCTGTCCAACCTGGCCTGGGACACTCCCAGGGATGGGGCAGCCACAGCTTCTCTGGGCACCTGTGCCAGGGCCTGCCCACCCTCCCAGGGAAGGATTTCTTCCCAGTATCCCACCCAGCCCTGCCCTTGGGCACTGGGAATCCATTCCCCTTCTCCTGTTCCTCCAAAAGGTCAGCTCTAATCCAGACTCAGCTGCCCATCAGCATCCAAACGTGTAGGAGCCCCTGGAGCCTTTTTTCAGGAGTGTTTGCACATGAATAAAAAGTTGCTCCCAACTTATTTACACATTTTACACTTCTGGGCTTAAACCCCATGGTGCATTTGCTGGGGGTCATTTCCACCTCCCTGGGCTGCTCCTGCTCACCAGACCTGAACCAGCAGAAAAGCAACATCTCGGTTCTGGTTGGGCACAGGGGGCACTCCCTGTAAAGGTGAGCTGTGACTCTCCTGGGCTGGCTCAGGGCACCCCCTGCCAACAGTCAGCACATCACCAAGGGCAGTGACTTGTCACTTGTTGTCACACCGTCTCCTTTGTGGAGGGCACGGCAGGTGAGGGCAGGCTGGTACATTCTGTGCCAGGGCTGGTTCACCTCCAGTGCTCAAATGCCATGAAATGACCCCCCAGGCACAACAACCAAGTGTTTTGTTGTCTTGGAGCTCCACAGACCAGGCTGGACAAACAAGTGACATCAACCCATTTCCAGCATTTAAAGGGCGGAAAGTAACAGCCACTAAACCCCTGCTGGATTGTACTTAAATGCAAAGGACCTTGACATTTGGTGAATTTAATTTAATCCCTTTGTAGAGAGAAGCAATTACAGGTACATCATTATGTGCAATAACCATGACTGGAGCTTCCCTCTAACCAAGCAAGGAGGGACATTATTTGGGAATCCTTGGCCATTGTCAGAGTCCTTTAACCTTCCCCTCCTCCCCCATCCCTTCACCCCCTGAAAAGTGCCAGAGGTGCCAGAGCTTTAGGCCCTTTCCAACCCAGGCCATGCTGGGATTCTGTGATTAAGGTGTCTGAAAATGCAGCTTGCCTTGTCCCCTTGTGGTGTCCCCTTGGCCAGGGGAAAAGGAGGCGAAAGTCAAGGTGTGCAGCAGGAAATAACAACACACTGGTGGCTGTGGCAGGCTGGGACTCAAAAGTCACCTGTCAGCCAAGCCAGGAGAAACTCTGTATTTCATAGAATCACAGAATCATAGAATGGATTGGGGTGGAAAAGACCTCCGAGATCAGCAAGTCCAACCCTTGATCCAACCCCACTGTGATCACCAGCCCAGCACAGAGTGCCCTGGGCTGGTGATCACAGTGGGGTTGGATCAAGGCATGGTGGATTCTGTGCCCCTGGAGGTGGATTCTGTGCCCCTGGAGGTGGATTCTCTGTCCCTGGAGGTGGATTCTCAGTCCCTGGCCCCGCTGGTGATCACAGTAGGGTTGGATCAAGACATGGTGGATTCTCACTCAGTGCCACATCCATAGAATCATAGAATGGATTGGGTTGGAAAAGACCTCTGAGATCATCAAGTTCAACCCTTGATCCAAGCCCACTGTGACCACCAGCCCAGGGCACAGAGTGCCCTGGGCTGGTGATCACAGTAGGGTTGGATCAAGACATGGTGGATTCTCACTCAGTGCCACATCCACAGAATGGATTGGGTTGGAAAAGCCCTCTGACATCATCAAGTCCAACCCTTGGGCCAACTCCAGTCCCTTTACCAGATCATGGCACTCAGTGCCACGGCCAAGCTCAGCTGAAAAACCTCCAGGGATGGGGAATCCACCCCCTCTCTGGGCAGCCCATTCCAATCCCTGAGCACTCTCTCTGCAAAGAATTTCTTTCTGCTCTCCAACTTCAATTTCCCCTGGCAGAGCTTGAGCCCATCGTGCCCCCTTGTCCTTGGAATGCAGGGACAGGTGGGATATTGGGAAGGAATTCTTCACGGTGTGCTGGGGCCCTGGCATAGGTTCCAGGTTGGGGTTTTGCCTTTTTAGCCATCCCTTCCAGCACTGCCCAGGCACAGGGGGAAGGCAGCACGAGGGGGAGCTCTGGGGCTCCAGCCCCAGCCAGCAGGAAACCAGCTCTGTCCTCTGAGGCCACACAGGGACTCACATTTCCCACCACACTTCAGCAAATGCACATTTCTTTGTAAACCTCTTAAAATGCTCCGTGGTGTTGCTTGAGTTGAACTTCATGTTGACCAGGAATCTCCTGTGCTTCCTGGAGCCTCTTCCAGCTGTGCCGCTACCCTGGAGCCTCTTCCAGCTGTGCTTCCAGCTGTGCCCCTACCCTGGAGCCTCTTCCAGCTGTGCCCCCAGCTGTGCCCCTACCCTGGAGCCTCTTCCAGCTGTGCCCCCAGCCGTGCCCCCAGCCTGGAGCCTCTTCCAACTGTGCTTCCTGGAGCCTCTTCCAGCTGTGCCTCCACTCTGGAGCCTCTTCCAGCTGTGCTTCCAGCTGTGCCC
This sequence comes from Pithys albifrons albifrons, assembly GCF_047495875.1. Lineage (NCBI taxonomy): Eukaryota > Metazoa > Chordata > Aves > Passeriformes > Thamnophilidae > Pithys > Pithys albifrons. Next base: position 932,671 of record NC_092463.1, on the reverse strand, counting down.
CCAGCCTGGAGCCTCTTCCAGCTGTGCCCCCAGCTGTGCCCCCAGCCTGGAGCCTCTTCCAGCTGTGCCCCCAGCTGTGCCCCCAGCCTGGAGCCACTTCCAGCTGTGCTTCCAGCTGTGCCCCCAGCCTGGAGCCTCTTCCAGCTGTGCCCCCAGCTGTGCCCCCAGCCTGGAGCCTCTTCCAGCTGTGCCCCCAGCTGTGCCCCCAGCCTGGAGCCACTTCCAGCTGTGCTTCCAGCTGTGCCCCCAGCCTGGAGCCTCTTCCAGCTGTGCCCCCAGCTGTGCCCCCAGCCTGGAGCCTCTTCCAGCTGTGCCCCCAGCTGTGTCTCCAGCCTGGAGCCTCTTCCAGCTGTGCTCCCAGCCTGGAGCCTCTTCCAGCTGTGCCCCCAGCTGTGCCCCCAGCCTGGAGCCTCTTCCAGCCGCCCTGGCCCTGCTCCCACCACCCTGGCCTTGCCTTGGCACTTTGGAATAGCAGAACACCCGGAGCTGGGAGGGACCCCCAGGACCATCCAGTCCAACCCCAGCCCTGCCCAGGACACCCCAACAGTCCCCTCCTGTCCCTCAGAGTGTTGTCCAAGCACCCCTGAGCTCTGGCAGACATTTGTGGCCAGAGGGGGAATTGAGTCCAGGACCTGGAGCAGGTGCAAAAGGAAAAAGAAAAAATAAATAATCTACACTCCTTTACATCTGTTTCTTTTTTCCCCATTCCTCCAAATACTTTTCTGGGTTTGAGCAGGTTTGGGAGCTCCCTGAGAGAGGCAGGAGAGGAGCTGAGGGAACCTGGGGAGGGAAACAAGGTGTGGGTGGTGCCACCCAGGAGTCCTCACCTGCACAGCCATGGGGGGAGCAGGTCCTGGAGCTGCACATCTTGGGCTGACTGAAGAAATCACTGTTGTCTGCAAGCAAATAAATTAGGAAAGGTTTGTTAATATTCTCCAGGACTTGGGGGAGTTCTGTCTTTCCCACTGAAGGAGTTCAGTGCAGAAATGCATTTGCCTTCCCAGGTAATGGACTCACTGCAGCTGATCAGGACAGCAAAAAACAAACGGGGCAGAAAAGGCTTAAACTGGAGCCTGATGAGATTTTTCTCTAATCTAAAAAATAAGAAGTTTTAGGAACAGAACATTCAGGGGGAGATGAGTATTTGGGGGTATTTAGGAAGAAAACTCTGGATTATTGGGCTGTGGAAGCAGCTCTTGGTCTTGTTGGCAAAGGGAAAGGAGCAGAAATCCAACCAGGTCATTCCCCCTCCACTGGCAACTGGCACCAAAGTGCCCCTGCCTGGCCCTGCCCAGCCCAGCTCTGCTCTCCCTGTATTTCCAGCACCCAAAGATTCCTTAGAAACCCCCCAGGGCAAAGCCAGGGCTGCTCCTGCTGTGGGAGCTGCTGCTGAGAAGCTCCTGTGGGGCACAGCCCAAACTGGGGGAAATAAAATTTTCTAAAGATGAAATTCAGTAAAATTTGAAACCTTTGAGTCTGATTATTCAGGTTCCAACTCCTCTTGTCCTGCACAGCTGAGAAAAACTCCCTCCTCTGAAACCTGTGTGGCTCTTTGGTGCTGCTTTAACTTTCAGAGTGAAAGGGAGGACCAAAAGCTGCCGTGCCCCAGCACTGCCCTTTGCCTTCTCTCCTACAGCCAAGCTCTCGATCCTAAATCCCATCGTTGCCCCCAGGCTGATGGTTCCATACACAAACATCTCCCAGAATGGAAAATTAACATTGTGGCTTCGCCAGAAATACGATAGAAAAATCTGAGGGAAGGAAAAAGTGAAGACAAAACACACCCAGGGTGGGTTGGCAAGTGAGATTCCCACCCCAGACCTGGGGGAAAGGTTTCCCTGAGGGAGAGTCACATCAGGGACATCCCAAAGTTCCTTCACTTAAGGCTGAAAAACTCCTCCAATTATCAGAAAACAAACAAGATTTTGTTGGCAGCCTAAAAGCAAAAAAAAACCCCCACAAAACTAAGGTGGATTTGAGGCACCCACCCCAAGGAACAGAATTTTATTTTAAGCCTCTGCACACCATCAAGCAGAAAAAAAATATCTCTTTCCTTTCCAGATAATTCCTAATTAATAAAGTTATATTTATTACATGCAATTAAAAAATATAACCTCAGGGCAGGAGCAACAATAGAGATATTCAGGCTGAGAGTTACTTATCAAAATTATTTTCATTGCTGTTTTTCCCAACTACTCTGCATATGAAAATTCATTTCTGGGAGCTACAGTACCCTGTTCATTAAACCAGTGTCTTCTAATTAAATTAATGTAACAAAGGCAAAAAAAAAGGATGTCAGAATGCTCCATATCTGAGAATAAAGCTAATTAGAATCATAGAATGATAGAATGGATTGGGTTGGGAAAGGCCTCAGAGATCAGCAAGTCCAATCCTTGATCCAACCCCACTGTGATCACCAGCCCAGGGCACTCCGTGCCCTGGGCTGGTGATCACAGTAGGGTTGGATCAAGGCATGGTGGATTCTCTGTCCCTGGAGGTGGATTCTGTGTCCCTGGCCCTGCTGGTGATCACAGTAGGGTTGGATCAAGACATGGTGGATTCTCACTCAGTGCCACATCCACAGAATGGATTGGGTTGGAAAAGCCCTCTCAGATCATCAAGTCCAACCCTTGGGCCAACTCCAGTCCCTTTACCAGATCATGGCACTCAGTGCCACGGCCAAGCTCAGCTGAAAAACCTCCAGGGATGGGGAATCCACCCCCTCTCTGGGCAGCCCATTCCAATCCCTGAGCACTCTCTCTGCAAAGAATTTCCACCTGCTCTCCAACTTCAATTTCCCCTGGCAGAGCTTGAGCCCATCGTGCCCCCTTGTCCTATTGCTGAGTGCCTGGGAGAAGAGACCAACCCCCACCTGGCCACAACTTCCCTTCAGGCAGTTCCAGACAGTGCTGAGGTCACCTCTGAGCCTCCTCTTCTCCAGGCTGAACACCTCCAGCTCCCTCAGCCTCTCCCCACAGCACTTGTGCTCCAGTCCCTTCTCCAGCCTCGTTGCTCTTCTCACTTGGGTTGGAAGAGACCTCTGAGATCATCAAGTCCAACCCTTGATCCAACCCCACTGGGATCACTCTGGCACTCTGTGCCCTGGGCTGGTGATCACAGTGGGGTTGGATCAAGACGTGGTGGATTCTCACTCAGTGCCACATCCATAGAATGGATTGAGTTGGAAAAGCCCTCTGAGATCATCAAGTCCAACCCTTGGGCCAACTCCAGTCCCTTTACCAGATCATGGCACTCAATCTCCAATCTTCTTTCCCCCCCATCACTGGCATTTCCTGCAGGAAAAATGAACCCCACCAGCTGGACTGAACTGGGAGATGCAAAATGTCCCTTCTGTGGTTTGTGCCATCGAGGGCAGGACTTTTGTGTGGGTTCCAACCCACCTGCTGGGCCCTGTGGCACGGGGGTGGCCTTGGCCCTGGGTGTGGGGCATCACTAAAGGGAACCCAAGGACTGGTCCTGAGGTTATCAAAGGTTATAAAACATGCCAGGCAGTGGCACAGGGAGAAGCAAAACCCCACCTTGTGTGGAGCCTGTGGATGGCACAGCCCACAAGGATGCCCATGGGCATGGGGGGCAGCAGAGCTCTCCAGCTGGTTGGTCAGCTTGGACATGAATCCCTGGGCTAAAGGTGAGGGCCATTTCTATCCCAGGTACAAGGGAAGGGCTGAGGGCACTTCTGCAGGTGGGCATTGATCTGTGGGCACCATCCCAGGAGGGACTGTGGGGCCTTGGCAGGAGAACATCAACAGCAGCTGCCAGCCAGCAATGGGGCCAGTTCTGTGGCTATGGAGAGAGGAAACACAGAGCTGGGAGGGGATCATGGAATTCTTTGGACTGGAAGGGACCTCAAAGCCCACCCAGTGCCACCCCTGCCATGGGCAGGGACACCTCCCACCAGCCCAGGCTGCTCCAAGCCCTGTCCAACCTGGCCTGGGACACTCCCAGGGCTGGGGCAGCCACAGCTTCTCTGGGCACCTGTGCCAGGGCCTGCCCACCCTCCCAGACACCAATCCCTTCCCAATATCCCACCCAAATGTTCTGTTTTCCAGTGGGAAGCCCTTCCCTGTGTCCTGTCCCTCCATCCCTTGTCCCCAGTCCCTCTCCAGCTCTCCTGGAGCCCCTTTAGGCACTGGAAGGGGCTCCCAGGTCTCCCTGGAGTCTTCTCTTCTCCAGGTGAGCCTCCATCTCTCCCAGCCTGTCCCAGAGCAGAGGGATCCAGCCCTGGAGCATTTCCATGATTGGGTTGGAAGGGACCTTAAATCCCATCTCATCCCACCCCTGCCATGGGCAGGGACACCTCCCACCAGCCCAGGCTGCTCCAAGCCCTGTCCAACCTGGCCTGGGACACTCCCAGGGATGGGGCAGCCACAGCTTCTCTGGGCACCTGTGCCAGGGCCTGCCCACCCTCCCAGACACCAATTCCTTCCCAATATCCCACCCAAATGTTCTGTTTTCCAGTGGGAAGCCATTTCCTGTGTCCTGTCCCTCCATCCCTTGTCCCCAGTCCCTCTCCAGCTCTCCTGGAGCCCCTTTAGGCCCTGGAAGGGGCTCCCAGGTCTCCCTGGAGTCTTCTCTTCTCCAGGTGAGCCTCCATCTCTCCCAGCCTGTCCCAGAGCAGAGGGATCCAGCCCTGGAGCATTTCCATGATTGGGTTGGAAGGGACCTTAAATCCCATCTCATCCCACCCCTGCCATGGGCAGGGACACCTCCCACCAGCCCAGGCTGCTCCAAGCCCTGTCCAGCCTGGCCTGGGACACTCCCAGGGCTGGGGCAGCCACAGCTTCTCTGGCCAAGATGCCCAGAAAGCTCCTCATCCATCACTCCTGGTCCTCTTTGGTGCTTGTCAGCACAAGGGAGGTGGATGGAGTGGAAAAGGTCCCCAAGGCCACGTGGTCATGGAGGCAGCTCCGTGCACAGCCCTGAGGATGTGCTGCAGCACTGGGACCTTTGGCTTCCATGGGGAAGGGAGAAAACTGCTCTGTCCTTTATTTGTAATCCATTTGTCACCTTGAAACCCCCCAACATTTTTTAGAGTCAGTGTCGATGGGAACACAAAAGTCAAAACTGGATTTTTTTCTTGAAAGCCTTTCTGTGGTTGACACAGAAAGGAAGGCAGGGAAGCTTCTGGCTGGGATCAAGCACAGGTTCCTTGTGGCTTTCTGGGTGGCTGATCTGCTGCCCGTGGAGCTGCAGGACCCGGGACTGAGCTCTGGGCAAGAAATACTGAAGGCTGTTTAAATGGGAAAAGGAATCACAGTTTGGCTGCTTTGTGTTCTATGAGCAAGGTCTGAAATGAAATTACTGTTCCTGGAGATGAAAGAAGTTAAAATCTGCTGGTGCTTTTTACCCTTAGGTTTAAAAAGCAAATAAATATGTAAACAAATAAATCAAGAATATTAAATCTCATCTAATCTGCTTTAAGCAGAAAATCTACAAAGATGCTGCTCTTATTGTGCAGCTGAAGGAGAGGAGCCTGTGAATCCTTCCCAAGGAAAGCTTTTCTGCTCAGATAAGCTGAATTAAATTAGTGTTAACAAAGCCAACTTTCCTTTTTCAGCCTGGATTATGAACTATAATGTCCCTTTCTTGTCCTTAGTGATACCAAACTCTTAATTCCCATTTTTCTGCAGAAGGTCTATGTGAAAAGCAACCCAACCTTGAGAGTGGCACTGCCCCATCCCCAATTCTGGGCACTTCTTTATCCATCAGAGAGAAGAACTTCAGCCCTTTCTCTCCTTCCTCAGCCTTTACAGACAGGGCTGGAAAGGAAACACAGGAGAGTTGGTGCAGTGGGAATCCCTGATGTTCCCCAGGGCTGACAACTGACCTTCCCTCTCACTGCTCATCCCCTTCCTGTGGCTGTGGGGAGTGGAGGGAGAGTGGGCAGGGTGGGTGAGGAAGAGTGGGCAGGGTGGGTGAGGAAGAGTGGGCAGGATGGGTGGAGGAAGAGTGGGCAGGGTGGGGAGAGGGAGAGTGGGCAGGATGGGTGGAGGGAGAGTGGGCAGGGTGGGTGTGGGGAGAGTGGGCAGGATGGGTGGAGGAAGAGTGGGCAGGGTGGGGAGAGGGAGAGTGGGCAGGGTGGGGAGAGGGAGAGTGGGCAGGATGGGTGAGGAAGAGTGGGCAGGGTGGGGAGAGGGAGAGTGGGCAGGATGGGTGAGGAAGAGTGGGCAGGGTGGGGAGAGGGAGAGTGGGCAGGGTGGGGAGAGGGAGAGTGGGCAGGATGGGTGAGGAAGAGTGGGCAGGGTGGGGAGAGGGAGAGTGGGCAGGATGGGTGAGGAAGAGTGGGCAGGGTGGGGAGAGGGAGAGTGGGCAGGGTGGGTGAGGAAGAGTGGGCAGGGTGGGGAGAGGGAGAGTGGGCAGGGTGGGGAGAGGGAGAGTGGGCAGGGTGGGGAGAGGGAGAGTGGGCAGGGTGGGTGAGGAAGAGTGGGCAGGGTGGGTGAGGGAAGAGTGGGCAGGGTGGGTGAGGGAAGAGTGGGCAGGGTGGGTGAGGGAGAGTGGGCAGGGTGGGTGGGGGGAGAGTGGGCAGGATGGGTGAGGAAGAGTGGGCAGGATGTGGGGAGGAAGAGTGGGCAGGGTGGGTGGAGGGAGAGTGGGCAGGGTGGGTGAGGAAGAGTGGGCAGGGAGGGTGAGGAAGAGTGGGCAGGATGGGTGGGGGAAGAGTGGGGAGGGTGGGTGGGGGGAGAGTGGGCAGGATGGGTGAGGGAAGAGTGGGCAGGGTGGGGAGAGGGAGAGTGGGCAGGGTGGGGAGAGGAAGAGTGGGCAGGGTGGGTGAGGAAGAGTGGGCAGGGTGGGTGAGGGAAGAGTGGGCAGGGTGGGTGTGGGGAGAGTGGGCAGGGTGGGTGGGGGGAGAGTGGGCAGGGTGGGGAGAGGGAGAGTGGGCAGGGTGGGTGAGGAAGAGTGGGCAGGGTGGGTGTGGGGAGAGTGGGCAGGATGGGTGGAGGGAGAGTGGGCAGGGTGGGGGGAGGAAGAGTGGGCAGGATGGGTGAGGAAGAGTGGGCAGGATGGGTGTGGGGAGAGTGGGCAGGATGGGTGAGGAAGAGTGGGCAGGATGGGTGGAGGGAGAGTGGGCAGGGTGGGTGAGGAAGAGTGGGCAGGGTGGGTGAGGAAGAGTGGGCAGGATGGGTGAGGAAGAGTGGGCAGGGTGGGTGTGGGGAGAGTGGGCAGGATGGGTGGAGGGAGAGTGGGCAGGGTGGGTGAGGAAGAGTGGGCAGGGTGGGTGGAGGGAGGGAGAGTGGGCAGGGTGGGGAGAGGGAGAGTGGGCAGGGTGGGGAGAGGGAGAGTGGGCAGGGTGGGTGAGGAAGAGTGGGCAGGGTGGGTGGAGGGAGAGTGGGCAGGGTGGGTGAGGAAGAGTGGTCAGGGTGGGGAGAGGGAGAGTGGGCAGGGTGGGTGAGGGAAGAGTGGGCAGGGTGGGTGAGGAAGAGTGGGCAGGGTGGGTGAGGAAGAGTGGGCAGGGTGGGGAGAGGGAGAGTGGGCAGGGTGGGTGAGGGAAGAGTGGGCAGGGTGGGTGAGGAAGAGTGGGCAGGATGGGTGGAGGGAGAGTGGGCAGGGTGGGTGAGGAAGAGTGGGCAGGATGGGTGAGGAAGAGTGGGCAGGATGGGTGGAGGGAGAGTGGGCAGGGTGGGTGAGGGAAGAGTGGGCAGGGTGGGGAGTGGAGGGAGAGTGGGCAGGGTGGGTGAGGGAAGAGTGGGCAGGGTGGGTGAGGGAAGAGTGGGCAGGGTGGGGAGAGGGAGAGTGGGCAGGGTGGGTGAGGAAGAGTGGGCAGGGTGGGTGAAGGGAGGGAGAGTGGGCAGGGTGGGTGTGGGGAGAGTGGGCAGGGTGGGTGGGGGGAGAGTGGGCAGGGTGGGTGAGGAAGAGTGGGCAGGATGGGTGTGGGGAGAGTGGGCAGGATGTGTGGGGGAAGGCTGGGCAGGATGTGGGGAGGAAGACTCTGCAGGATGTGGGGAGGAAGACTCCGCAGGGTATGGGCGGAAGACTCTGCAGGATGTAGGGAGGCAGACTCTGCAGGATGTGTTCAGGAAGGCTGGGCAGGGTGTGGGAGGAAGGCTGGGCAGGGTGTGGGAGGAAGGCTGGACAAGCAGCAGCCCTTGGGCCGAGCCAGAGCTGTCTCCTGACCCTCTCTGTGCCTTTGTGCCCCTAAGTGGGCACTGCCCTGGCAAACACCAACTGTGAATGCCCATGAGCTGAGTCTCCTCCCTGCCCCAGGGGGTGATTAACACCCAGCTAATTGTGCCAGGAGGACTCAGAGCTCCCCAGGCACAGAGCCCGTGGCTGCACCTTGGCAACCATCGCTGTCCTTCCCTGGGTCAGGTCCCACAGATGCCTCTGACTTGACCAGGTTGGGTGCAAAAGTAACCCCAAAGTCTTCACCACTGCAGCTGTTTCCTAATCTTCAGTGCCCCAAACGTGCCAAACCCCATTCCCAGGAATGTCCTAAAGCCCTCCCCAGTCTCCAGCCAGCCTTACTGGGACTGCCCCCAAGGATATTCTGCTCCAGCCTTCTCCTGCTCCTCCTCTGCTGCCCCTTGGGCTCAGACCCCGTGCACTCCCCCCATTCCACCACAAATCCCTGGATCCTGAGCAGCCTGGTCTAGGGAAGCTGTCCCTGGCCATGGCAGGGGTTGAAACAACAAGGTCTGGGAGGTCCCTTCCAACCCAAAGTAATCCAAGATTCTTCAACAAACACAACCTGCTCTCACCTGGGCACCCCTTTGGACATGAACTCCACTGCTGTTTCCTTTCTCTCTGTGAATCAAACACATCATTATGACCTTTCCAGACTGTTCCTCCCCCGTTCTTCCCAACAAGCCCAGCTCTGTTCAGATCTTCCCCCTCTGCCAGCCCTCAAAAGCAGATGATTTCAAGGTTTCATCCCTTCTAAACAAGCAGGAAATACGTGATCTCATGTGATGGGCTCACTCAGCCCCAAAGGAACACCTGAGAAACACACACATCCCTTTCCCCTTTGGAACAGGATTCCCAAGGACTCACCACCCCTGGAAGTGCTCAGCAACAAACAGACAAGTGCCATGTTTTAATGGACAGGGTGGAGTGAGCTCAAAAGATGGACTTGATAAACTTGGAGGTCTTTTCCAACCTTCATGACTCTGTAATTCCTTCCCTAGACCTCAGCTGCTCCTGTGAACATTCCCAAATCTCCTTTCCCAAGCTGCAGCCCCCTGGGAAAGCCCCGTGTCCCTCTGGGCATTCCCTGCTCCCCCCAGCTCCCCTTGGGACAGTTTGCCCTTCAGTGGCTCCAGCCTCAGTGCTTTGGCTCCGATGGGGATGCACAAACATTGCCAGAGCTTTTGGGAGCAGACAGGGATTATTCCCCAGCTCAGAGTTTCCCTCTGCTTTCCCTCAAGGTTTGATGCCTTTGCTATTCCAATACTGTTGGTTCCACTGCCAAGAGGATCCTCTTCTTAATGAACTCTCCAGTCAGGCTGGACCACTGCACTCCCCAGCAATTCCTGCTCGTGCTTTCTAATTCCTGAGCCAGCACAAGGACAAAATTCTCAGGGAAACTGGATAAAAATGTCAGTGTTGTTGTCCCCCCTTTCCAGCAGCACCTCCTGCCCCAGGTCACCCAAAGCCAGCCCATTCCCATCTGGGAATGCCTCACTCCTGCCACACTCCTGGGCTGGGCTGGAGCTCTCCTGGGATTGTCTCCCATTCTGATTTGCACTTCATTTTATTGTGCTCTGTGCCTGCTTCTCACTCCTCCCGGGGCTGGTTCAGCTCCTGGGGTGGGTTCTGTCTCCTCCAGCCCACAGGAGGAGGGCAGGGATGGGCTGGGGAGGGGAAGCTCTTCCCAGATGATGAATTCCAGGGACTGGCAGCAAACCCTTCATTATCTGGGCATTAAACCTTCCCAGTTCTCAGAGGAATTCCAACATAGAAAAATATCAATAAATAAGATTTTAATAAGTGTCAAATATGAACCTTATCAGTGGGCAAGTGTATTGTGAGGGGGGTGGGGGGAAATCTCCATCCTGAAGCTCCTTTGACCTTCAGCCACACAGGAGGTGATCCAAGACTGCTGTTTCCCTTCTGCCTCTTAAGAGCCACACAGAATTACCAAGCTCTAGGAAAATCTTGTCTTCTCTGGCAATCAGCAGGATGAAATAAAGATTCCAATAGAAAAATAGACAATTAGATACTACAGACAATCCTTCCCCAGGGTGTTTGTGGCGCTCCCAAACTCGTGTCTGAGTGTTCTCCCGTCACGCTGAGCTGTGGGTGATGGAGATAAAACAATTGCAGCAGCAGCAGCTCTGCACTCTGGCATAAATTACTTAAAATCATTTGCCTCCCTGCACTTCAAAACATGAGCATTGAATAGAAAATGATATTAAATATTGATACGGTGTCTCCTTGCTAAGCTTTACATGCCTTCTAATCTCCTCCTGAGCTCCTTTCTGGTAACTCTGCAGTCCAAGGCAGGGCTGACTCATCTGGAAACTGCTGCTCTGTGATCATTGCAGTGCTCAGAAGTTGCTGCTTCCCATCACAAATGGCAGCAGCGTCTGCAGAATAAATGCAGGCCCTGGGACCCGGGGGGTTATTGCCAGGGCTGGGGCTGTGGGTGGACTTGCACTAAAATATTCATGATTTAGGCATTAGCAGCTCAGATTAATTGCCATCCCTAATTAATCTGCCCTGTCGAAAGCAGCTATTTTATAAATATGGGATTTATTGGACCTATCCCCCTAATTTGAACTGTAGGTTTTGTTGACTTGACAGTCAAGAACACAAACCCAGCAGTTGTCATAGAGCAAAACCACCCTGCAGCCTCCTGTGCCTCCTGAGCCTCCTGTGCCTGCTGAGCCTGCTGTGCCTGCTGTGCCTGCTGTGCCTGCTGAACCTCCTGTGCCTGCTGTGCCTCCTGTGCCTCCTGTGCCTCCTGTGCCTGCTGTGCCTGCTGTGCCTGCTGTGCCTGCTGTGCCTGCTGTGCCTCCTGTGCCTCCTGTGCCTCCTGTGCCTGCTGTGCCTCCTGTGCCTGCTGTGCCTGCTGTGCCTGCTGTGCCTCCTGTGCCTGCTGTGCCTGCTGTGCCTGCTGTGCCTCCTGTGCCTGCTGTGCCTGCTGTGCCTCCTGTGCCTGCTGTGCCTGCTGTGCCTCCTGTGCCTCCTGTGCCTGCTGTGCCTCCTGTGCCTGCTGTGCCTCCTGTGCCTGCTGTGCCTCCTGTGCCTGCTGTGCCTGCTGTGCCTCCTGTGCCTCCTGTGCCTGCTGTGCCTGCTGTGGCTGCTGTGCCTGCTGTGCCTGCTGTGCCTGCTGTGCCTCCTGTGCCTGCTGTGCCTGCTGTGCCTCCTGTGCCTGCTGTGCCTGCTGTGCCTCCTGTGCCTCCTGTGCCTGCTGTGCCTCCTGTGCCTGCTGTGCCTGCTGAGCCTCCTGTGCCTCCTGTGCCTGCTGTGCCTGCTGTGCCTGCTGTGCCTGCTGTGCCTGCTGTGCCTCCTGTGCCTGCTGTGCCTGCTGTGCCTCCTGTGCCTGCTGTGCCTCCTGTGCCTGCTGTGCCTGCTGTGCCTCCTGAGCCTGCTGTGCCTGCTGAGCCTGCTGTGCCTGCTGAGCCCCTCACACACAGCCCAGGACCCCCCACAGCACCCCAGCCCTGGCTGGGGCACTCCCTGGCTGCCCAGAGCTCCTTGGGAGGGTGTTGCCCAGCCCTGGTGCCCAGGAGAGGGGCCTGGATGGGGTTCTGCTTGGCACTGACAGTGCTCATTCCTGGAGATGAAAGGAGGAATTTACCTGGGACATGTATCAGGTGTTGGGTACCTCCTCCTCCAAGAAGGCCAAGGGGATCCTGTCCTGGATCCAAACTAGCGTGGCCAGCAGGCCCAGGGCAGTGACCCTTCCCCTGGACTCTGCCTTGGGGAGGCCACACCTTGAGTGTTGTGTTCAGTTCTGGGCCCCTCAGTTGAGGCAAGAGATTGAGGGGCTGGAGCGAGGCCAGAGACAGAGAATCCACCTCCAGGGACAGAGAATCCACCATGTCTTGATCCAACCCTACTGGGATCACCAGCCCAGGGCACGGAGTGCCCTGGGCTGGTGATCCCAGTGGGGTTGGATCAAGGGTTGATGATCTCAGAGGTCTCTTCCAACCCAACTGAGAAGAGCAACGAGGCTGGAGAAGGGACTGGAGCACAAGTGCTGTGGGGAGAGGCTGAGGGAGCTGGGGGTGTAGCTCTGCAGTAGCTCAAACACTGGGCTGGTGCCTGGGAGGGTTGTGTGTGTCGAAGCAGAGGGTCCTGGCAGGGTCCTGGCAGGGAGGGCTCTGCTCTCACAGCCTGCTCTGCAATGCTTTATAATGCTCTGCCTTTGACACGTGGCAAACGTGTCCTGAGCAGTGGGATTGTGGCCCTGAACCAGTGAATATGTTCTCCTTTGTGAGTTTGCTGGTTTGCAGCATCGTGACAGGGGGAGGAGCAACACCAGGTGCTTCACACAGGTCTCTCTTGCAGCCCCGGCTCATTTCATGACAATTTGGCTTTAAATTGTTCCTTCCCCCGAAGTATCAATAGAGAATATGTTCTTTCTTTTTTCTTATGGAGAGTTTAATTACTAATTACCCCAGTTCTGTTCCTGGCAGGTTTATGAGGTGGGATTTCATTGCCTATTACAGCACTGGCTGTGGGGGTTTTCTGGAGCTTCCTGAGCACACAATGTTCAACCCAGGAGCTGCCTCTGTGTATCTTCAGCTTTTATCCACACACAAAAAACACTTGGACAGGCAGAAAAATAAATCCTCATTTTCTCTGATATTTTAGCCTTTGTACATAGAACTGAGCAGGAGCAGAATCCTGGAATGGTTTGGGTTGGAAGGACCTCAAAGCCCCCCCAGTGCCACCCCTGCCATGGGCAGGGACACCTCCCACCAGCCCAGGCTGCTCCAAGCCCTGTCCAACCTGGCCTGGGACACTCCCAGGGATGGGGCAGCCACAGCTTCTCTGGGCACCTGTGCCAGGGCCTGCCCACCCTCCCTGACACCAATTCCTTCCCAATATCCCACCTGTCCCTGCCCTCTGGCAGTGGGAAGCCATTCCCTGTGTCCTGTCCCTCCATCCCTTGTCCCCAGTCCCTCTCCAGCTCTCCTGGAGCCCCTTCAGGCCCTGCCAGGGGCTCTCAGGTGTCCCTGGACCCTTCTCTTCTCCAGGTGACCCCCCAGCTCTCCCAGCCTGGCTCCAAAGGGGCTCCAGCCCTGGAGCAGCTCCGTGGTCTCTCTGGACTCTCCAGCAGCTCCACGTCCTTGTGCTGTTGTTCCCAGGGCTGGGGCAGCTCCAGGAGGGTCTCACCTGAGGGACAGAGGGGCAGAACCCCCTCACTGTGCCCACTCTGGGGGTGCAGGGGTCGTCCTCACAGGGAACTGCCAGTGCAGGGCACTTGGAAGCCTTTTGATTTCTAATAAGAAAAAATCCCAGCCAATTAAGATCTTAGGAGGGCAGGGGACAGCAGGAGAGTGGGGGCTCACCTGGGCTGTGCTTTCCCCCAGGGCTGAGCAGAGCAGCCACCCTGAGGAGGGGATGCAAATGAGAACTGATGGCAAGCGATTGCCTGCCAGGGAAACCTTCTCCTTAGCCCTGAGACTGTGGAAAAACTCTCCAGGTTTGATTCCCCCGAGCTCTGGCTGTGTCTGGAGTTAATGATATTCCGGGGCACACCTTGGGAACTGGGTTTGTGTGGCAGAAGTTCATTTCAGGAGTCAATTTCCACATTCCCAGTTGAATTGTTTAGAACCAGAGGAAGGCTCAGTTGGTGTTGGTTAATGACAGACATTCTCACAGCTCAAGGAAGAAGTTGACAAGTAATTTTGGTTAGAGAGAGAATAATAAAAACCAAGTCTTTGTTTGCAAACAGCAGCTCTCTGGGCCCGGCAGGACTCGTGTTCACATGGAGCCATCCTGCCCTGGGCACTCTGGGCACTGCCAGCAAGTCAGCCCTGGAAATTCCCTTTGTTTTTGGTGCCATTTACAGCAGGGATTTAGAGCTGGAAGCTGCTGGAAAGGAAAGGAAACTTGTGAGCAAGGAAAGCCTCGACTGGAATGTCATCTGCAGGTGAAAAATACAATTAGCACAGAATCATACGAGTCCCAGAATGGTTTGGGTTGGAAAGCACCTTAAGGATCACCCAGGTCCAACCCCTTAGTCTTAGTTTTGCTTTAAGTGTCCTTCAAATGTGGGAATTCGAGGTGAATTCCTGGTGCTCCAGGGTTTGCCTGCCCTGTCCCCGCTGTGGTTGGGTGTTGATCCTTTCACTTGCTGTTCAGCACAGACAGAAACCTGGAAATGAACCCAGAGGTGCCTGGAGGTGAAAGGAGCAGCAGCCAGAGCTGGGCAGGGTGGGGGTTCAGGCAGAGCTGGGGCAGGGTGGGGGCCCGGGCACAGCCGGGCAGGGTGGGGGCTCGGGCAGAGCTGGGGCAGGGCGGGGGCTCGGGCACAGCTGGGGCAGGATGGGGGCTCGGGCAGAGCTGGGGCAGGGCAGGGGCTCGGACAGGGTGGGGGCTCGGGCACAGCCGGGCAGGGCAGGGGCTCGGACAGGGTGGGGGCTCGGGCACAGCCGGGCAGGGCAGGGGCTCGGACAGGGTGGGGGCTCGGGCACAGCCGGGCAGGGCAGGGGCTCGGACAGGGTGGGAGCCGGGCACAGCCGGGCAGGGCAGGGGCTCGGGCACAGCCGGGCAGGGCGGGGGCTCGGGCACAGCCGAACAGGGTGGGGGCTCGGACAGAGCCGAACAGGGTGGGGGCTTGGGCACAGCCGGGCAGGGCGGGGGCTCAGACAGAGCTGGGGCAGGGCGGGGGCTCGGGCACAGCCGGGCAGGGTGGGGGCTCAGACAGAGCTGGGGCAGGGCGGGGGCTCAGACAGAACTGGGGCAGGGCGGGGGCTCGGGCACAGCCGGGCAGGGTGGGGGCTCAGACAGAGCTGGGGCAGGGCGGGGGCTCAGACAGAGCTGGGGCAGGGCGGGGGCTCGGGCACAGCCGGGCAGGGTGGGGGCTCGGGCACAGCCGGGCAGGGCGGGGGCTCGGGCACAGCCGGGCAGAGTGAGGGCTCGGGCAGTGCTGGGGCAGGGCGGGGGCTCAGACAGAGCTGGGGCAGGGTGGGAGCTCGGGCACAGCCGGGCAGGGCAGGGGCTCGGGCACAGCCGGGCAGGGTGGGGGCTCGGGCAGAGCTGGGGCAGGGTGGGGGCTCGGGCACAGCCGGGCAGGGTGGGGGCTCAGCCAGAGCCGGGCAGGGTGGGGGCTCGGGCACAGCCGGGCAGAGTGTGGGCTCGGGCACAGCCGGGGCAGGGCGGGGGCTCAGGCACAGATGGGGCACTCCTGGCCTCAGGCAAAGCTGCTTTGGCCACCTGTGCCTTGGGTGTGGCTGGAACTGCCCCCTCAGAGGGTCAAGTCTCCTTCTCCAACAGCAAGAAATATTCCAGCTTTAATTAGACATTCCAGGGCTTACAGTGGGGTCCAGGAAGAGAGGAGAAGGACTTTCTGCAAGGACATGGAGTGACAGACAAGGGGAAATGGGATCAAGCTGAACGAGGGGAGGTTTAGATGGGATATGGGAAAGGAGTCCCTGGCTGGGAGGGTGGGCAGGCCCTGGCACAGGTTGGGCAGAGCAGCTGTGGCTGCCCCAGCCCTGGGAGTGTCCCAGGCCAGGTTGGACAGGGCTTGGAGCACACTGGGACAGTGGAAGGTGTCCCTGTTCTCATCCTTTGTAGCTCAGGGATTGTCTTGTTCCCCAGTGGGTGTCCTTTCCATGAACTCACTGTTTCCCTTTCCAATGATCATCACTCACTGCAAAGCTCCTTTCAGTAGTGGCTGCACCTTCCCAAGCTCTGCCTTTCCCAAGTCTTTCAATCACAGTGCCAACACCACCATTGCAAGGTCTTTATTGCTGCAAATAATAGGATTTCTGGGAGCAATTTCTCATTTTTATTGAAAACAATCTTAAAAATGCTTTGATGTGTGCTTTTTATTCCCAGAAATCTGGCCAGAGGTTTAGAAGTGGTGGAAGGAATCTTACTTGATTATCTTAAACTCATGGAGTAGTTTGGGTTGGAAGGGCCCTTTAAAGGTCACCTCGTCCAACCCCTGCCATGGCAGGGATGGGTTTAGGAGATTCCCCCTGAGCTGCATTATTGAAATCAGCCTTGTTGGTCGTTCTGTTGTCTCTGCAGTGTGATCAGCACTGACTTTCTGTGCCCCCCAAGGCCAGGACTGAACCTCTGGAGCTGCCCCTCCATTCCTGCAGGGCTGGGGTTGCTCCTGTGTCTCCACTCACTCACTCAGTGGTTAATTGTTTAAGGACCAGGGTATTGATTTGGGTTTTTTCCATTTTCCTGGTTAGAAGCTGTGTGGTATTTCCTCTCCTCTGGAGTGTGTTATGTCAGTGCTGTTTCATCATCACCCAAAGGTGTCACCACCTTCCCTCAGGACAGTTGTTGCATTATTTGACTGTAAGTGCCTCCCCCAACTAACATTTAATGCCCTTCATTGTGTTACTCACCTGCATTTTACCCCTTCAATTACTGGAGTCGATTTTATTCAGATCAGCAAGAACTACATTTTCTGGACAATCCATTCTTTTAAAATAGTGGAAAATGGTAATTTTTCTTTGTCTTTCTGTTTCTCCATTTTTTGTTCTGTTATTTCCTCACGGTTTTAAACCACTTTATTTTTCCTGGTGGAGTTGAGGAGCCTCCTCAGTGATGGAGGAAGGACAAGTTGCTTCCATCTGGTTTGGGCACAGTTCTCCCTTTTCAAACACTAAAGAGAAATCCACAGTAATCCTATTTTTTTGCCTTGCTGACACTTGTGATTTGTTTTGGTTGAATATTTCTGAATCTGGTTTGCAAGATCCCTGATGGGTTTTTATAGACACACTGTCTCTGCTGGCAGAGGTTTCTCAGGTACATACCCTTGTTGCAATTCCTCAGGATTCCTGGGTTTGTACATATTTTATATGTCCCTGCTGGTCCCTGCCAGGCCAGTGCCAGACTCTGGGCTCTTGGTGCCCTGAATACCCCTGAGGAGAGAGATTTATTTGTGGTTTAATTCCAGCTGGGGGGATGAATTTCCCTTCTGTGCCCCTTTCCTCCAGCCCTGCTCTGCCTCTGTGCAGCCTGGGGGGTCTGGGTAGTGCCCACCCCCCTGAACTCCTGGAGCTTTCTGGCACCTTCTGTTATGGGTTCACCCAGGTGGGCCTGGATTTGGGCTCTGGAGTCTGGACTAGGCTGAAGCTGTCAGCTGAGCTGAGCTGGGCTGAGCTGACAGCTGACCTCTCCCAGCCAGTAATTCTGTATTCCATCCCACATTATGGCATCATCTCCAGGGCAGCAGGAACCAGTGTGGGAGTGGTTAAGGAGTCACTTCTCAGCCTCCTCTTGGGAGGACACACGATGCTGTCCCAGGGGGGATGGAGAGGACCAGGCCCACCACTGGCTCACAGGGTACCTCAGGAAAGTAAATTGTGTTGTTCTGGGTCTCTCCTTTCTGCTTGGGTTTGTCTCCCTGGGGAATAAGCTTCTTCTTAAGTAATGTGTAGTTAGGACAGTAGAGTTTGTGTGTTCATTATGAAGTTGAGGTGGGGAACTTGTTGTTGCAGACTTGTGTGAGTGAATATTTGTACTCTCTTCTAATTGTCTCTTTCTGTGAAAAAATATATGTAGTTTTAGTATAAATGCAGTTTGAAGTGTTTTTTTCTTTCCCCTCTCTTTTCCTCCCTTTCCCTGGTGTTAGGAGGGAGGCTTTTCTCTCTGTGCTTGGGGGGGTTGGCAGTTGCTTGTCTCAAACCAAGACACCTTCTCTGGCTCTTCTTTCTTCCCTCTCTGAGGCCACTTTGCTGCTGCTCTGCCTGGCACAGCAGTGGCTCTGGCACATCTGCCAGGGGAAGTTTAGGTTGGATACCAGAGCAGGCAACGAGGCTGGAGAAGGGACTGGAGGTGGCACTGAGTGTCCTCTGAAACACCTCCAGGGACAGAGAATCCACCATGTCTTGATCCAACCCTACTGTGATCACCAGCCCAGGGCACAGAGTGCCAGAGTGATCCCAGTGGGGTTGGATCAAGGGTTGGACTTGATGATCTCAGAGGTCTCTTCCAACCCAACTGAGCAGAGCAACGAGGCTGGAGAAGGGACTGGAGGTGGCACTGAGTGTCCTCTGAAACACCTCCAGGGACAGAGAATCCACCATGTCTTGATCCAACCCTACTGTGATCACCAGCCCAGGGCACAGAGTGCCAGAGTGATCCCAGTGGGGTTGGATCAAGGGTTGGACTTGATGATCTCAGAGGTCTCTTCCAACCCAACTGAGCAGAGCAACGAGGCTGGAGAAGGGACTGGAGGTGGCACTGAGTGTCCTCTGAAACACCTCCAGGGACAGAGAATCCACCATGTCTTGATCCAACCCTACTGTGATCACCAGCCCAGGGCACAGAGTGCCAGAGTGATCCCAGTGGGGTTGGATCAAGGGTTGGACTTGATGATCTCAGAGGTCTCTTCCAACCCAACTGAGCAGAGCAACGAGGCTGGAGAAGGGACTGGAGCACAAGTGCTGTGGGGAGAGGCTGAGGGAGCTGGGGGTGTTCAGGCTGGAGAAGAGGAGGCTCAGAGGTGACCTCAGCACTGTCTGGAACTGCCTGAAGGGAAGTTGTGGCCAGGTGGGGGTTGGTCTCTTCTCCCAGGCACTCAGCAATAGGACAAGGGGGCATGATGGGCTCAAGCTCTGCCAGGGGAAATTGGAGATCAGAAAGAAATTCTTTGCAGAGAGAGTGCTCAGGGATTGGAATGGGCTGCCCAGAGAGGGGGTGGATTCCCCATCCCTGGAGGTTTTTCAGCTGAGCTTGGCCGTGGCACTGAGTGCCATGATCTGGTAAAGGGACTGGAGTTGGACCAAGGGTTGGACTTGATGATCTGGGAGTTCTTTTCCAACCTAATCCATTCTATGAGTCTGTGATTCTATGGATGTGGCACTGAGTGAGAATCCACCATGTCTTGATCCAACCCCACTGTGATCACCAGCCCAGGGCACTCTGTGCCCTGGGCTGGTGATCACAGTGGGGTTGGATCAAGGGTTGAACTTGATGATCTCAGAGGTCTTTCCCAACCCAACCCATTCAATCATTCTCTGATTCTATGACATTCTTTGCAGAGAGGGTGCTCAGGCCTTGGAATGGGCTGCCCAGAGAGGGGGTGGATTCTCCATCCCTGCAGGTGTTGGAGCTGAGACTGGATGTGGCACTGAGTGCCCTGGGCTGGTGAGCACAGTGGGGTTGGAGCAAGGGCTGGGCTGGAGGAGCTCAGAGGGCTCTTCCAACCCAGGTCATTCCATGATCTCACAGCTGAACCTTCACCCAACAGCCAGCTCAGATACAGTGCCATTCCCATGCTGAACTGAGGAGGGAATGTCAATCCTCAGGGATCTCTGGCAGTGCCTGGGTGGGAAACACATCCTGGACCTGCAGAGCAGCCTGAGCAACTCACCCTCTGAGGTTTCTGCAGGGAACAGTTCTGCTCCTTTCTGGGTTTATGAGCAGGAATTCACTGAGCTCATGGTGGGGAGATCCTGCCCAGCTCTGCTGATGGCACAGATCAAGGAGCAGAGGAGGAGGGGGCTCATTTCTGAACTAACTTTTCAAGTGTTTGGGGATTTTTTGCTGAGTTTCACTCTGCCTTGCCAGCCATCTGCCTTTCTAAGGGAGGAATAACGTTCTTGCTTTGTTGTCCCATTTTCCTGGCACTGCTCTCTGGGGGCACTCCCAGCTGGGGCTGTGCAGGGGGCACGGGGCAGTTCTGGGGCACAGCTGGTGGGTCCAGGGGAGACTGATGGGCATGGTTAGTGACAGCTCAGCCCCTGCTGAGCCCACAGGGCACGGGGAGCTGCAGCCCAGCCTTGCCTCCCTCCTGATGGGATTCCTGTGGCACGTGCCAGGGCCAGGCTCTGGCTCAAGGAGTGGGATTGTGTCCCCAGAAATGCCGTTGCTGCTGATCTGCTTTGGCAGTGCCCTCTGGCCAGAGACCAGCTGTATTTTAAACCAAGTCACTCCTCCCCAGAGGTTTTAGAAGGTGCCAATTTCTTCAACTTTATTTCCAGTACAAAGTGTCCCTATGGGTGGAATGAGACTGTCCTTGTGTTCTCCTCCAACCCAAACTAAGCCAGGATTCTGTGATTCTTTTCACTCTTTATGCTCCATGGTATTTCCGTGGAAAGCAAAATGTGCTGCCCAGAGAAGCTGTGGCTGCCCCAGCCCTGGGAGTGTCCCAGGCCAGGCTGGACAGGGTTTGGAGCAGCCTGGGCTGGTGGGAGGTGTCCCTGCCATGGCAGGGGTGGCACTGGGGGGGCTTTGAGGTCCTTTTTAATCCATGGGAGTCACTGTGTTGTTACTCCTCAGCCAGCCATGCTGGGATGGAGAGAGGAGCTTCAGGACTCTTCCATTTCCAGGGCACAAAACCCACTTGTACCATGTCCAAGTACAATATTTAGCTATTCTTTTTTCCCTTTCTTCCCCGTTTTTAGGATGCTGCTGCACAGCTCCGGGGCAGAGCAGAGCCAGCCCTGTATTGATTTCCCAGCTTGTTTGGAGCCCTGCTGGGAATGCCCAAGCAGGAGAGGGGCTGGAGCTGGGGGGCTGCTCCAGGATCGCTGGGCAGGGATCGCTGGTGCCTGGAGAGGGGTTTGTAACTCCTATCGAATAACAATTCAAACCCCTGAGCATTTTGTACCCTCTGATAGTCCCTCCTGGCTCTCTCCAAAGGCTCTGGGTGGGGGATGCAGGGGGAGGTGCCCTCTGCCCCTGTGCAGGAGGAGGAATTAGGCAGAACAAGACCTGATACTCCCTTTTCGCTCCAATGCTCCCCGATGATGTTTGAGGAGCAGATGAAGATCACAGAGAGTTAAGAACAGCAGATATTACAGATATTATCTGCCTTTGCTGACTGCTGTGGGGAATTAAAGGAAGTTTAGATCCAGGCTCGAACTATCAGGTTTCCCACACCAGGTAGGTTTCAAAAATAACTGCTCTCTGTGGGTTTATTTTTCCTTGTAGTTGCAGGTACAACAGTGGAGGGCTGGGGGCTGGATGGGCACCTCCAGGGGCACACACAGGGCAAGGCACTGGCTGTGGGAGTGGAAGCCCAGCTCTGGCCATGCCCTGGGGCACACACAGGGCAAGGCATTGGCTGTGAGAGTGGAAGTCCAGCTCTGGCCATGCCCTGGGGCACACACAGGGCAAGGCACTGGCTGTGGGAGTGGAAGCCCAGCTCTGGGGAGGGGGTGGCAGCAGGACCCTCCCCAGGTTCCCTGTGCCCTGCCCTGTGCCCCGTGCCAGCCCTTCCCGGGCTGTGCTTGCCCTTGGCAGTACCCCGTGCCCTGGAGTTGATGAATCTGAACTCTCTTTTGCTCCTCTACATTTGCTGGTGAAACCAGAACTGTGCTCTGAGCACCCTGGGCTTTGCCCAGCCCTTCCCAGCTGCTGGAATGCCGTTTGGAATTGTGTCCTGCTCCACTTAGGAGTGTCTTGGGAATCCTGTTGTGCCTTGGCAATCCTGCTGAGCCTTGGGAATCCTGCTGAGCCTTGGGAATCCTGCTGAGCCTCGGGAACCCTGATAAGCCTTGGGAATCCTGCAGTGCCTTGGGAATCCTGCTGAGCCTTGGGAATCCTGCTGTGCCTTGGGAATCCTGCTATGCCTTGGGAATCCTGCTGAGCCTTGGGAATCCTGTTGAGCCTCGGGAATCCTGCTATGCCTTGGCAATCCTGCTGAGCCTTGGCAATCCTGTCGTGCCTTGGGAATCCTGTCGTGCCTTGGGAATCCTGCTGTACCTTGGGAATCCTGCTGTACCTTGGGAATCCTGCTGTGCCTCGGGAATCCTGCTGTGCCTCGGGAATCCTGCTGTGCCTCGGGAATCCTGTTGTGCCTCGGGAATCCTGTTGTGCCTCGGGAATCCTGCTGTGCCTCGGGAATCCTGCTGTGCCTCGGGAATCCTGCTGTGCCTTGGGAATCCTGCTGAGCCTTGGGAATCCTGCTGTGCCTCGGGAATCCTGTTGAGCCTCGGGAATCCTGCTGTGCCTCGGGAATCCTGTTGAGCCTTGGGAATCCTGCTGAGCCTTGGGAATCCTGCTGTGCCTTGGCAATCCTGCTGAGCCTTGGGAATCCTGCTGAGCCTTGGGAATCCTGCTGTGCCTTGGCAATCCTGCTGAGCCTTGGGAATCCTGCTGAGCCTTGGGAATCCTGTCATGCCTTGGGAA
This sequence comes from Pithys albifrons albifrons, assembly GCF_047495875.1. Lineage (NCBI taxonomy): Eukaryota > Metazoa > Chordata > Aves > Passeriformes > Thamnophilidae > Pithys > Pithys albifrons. Next base: position 910,432 of record NC_092463.1, on the reverse strand, counting down.
TCCTGCTGAGCCTTGGCAATCCTGCTGCCTGGACCATGAGGTGCTCACAGTGGACGGTGCCATGTGGGCACAGCACCCTCTGCATTGGTGCCACTGATGGGTGAGATAGAGCACATTATCTCACCTCTCTACAGAGATATTTGTCCAAAACTGCCCTTTTCAGTGGCCATTCACCACATCTGAGCTGTGACACCCTGAAAAGGTCAAGGAGAGGCAGCAGCAAAGCCAAATATTGACTCCCAGTGAGCTCAGCCACATGAGAGCCCCTTCCTGGGCTTTGGGATGGATTAGGCTGCTGGAGTCCTGCAATGGCTTGAGTGGGGAGGGACCTCAAAGCCCACCCAGTGCCACCCCTGCCATGGGCAGGGACACCTCCCACCAGCCCAGGCTGCTCCAAGCCCTGTCCAACCTGGCCTGGGACAGTCCCAGGGATGGGGCAGCCACAGCTTCTCTGGGCACCTGTGCCAGGGCCTGCCCACCCTCCCAGACACCAATTCCTTCCCAATATCCCACCCAGCCCTGCCCTCTGGCAGTGGGAAGCCATTTCCTGTGTCCTGTCCCTCCATCCCTTGTCCCCAGTCCCTCTCCAGCTCTCCTGGAGCCCCTTCAGGCCCTGCCAGGGGCTCTCAGGTGTCCCTGGAGCCTTCTCTGCTCCAGGTGACCCCCCAGCTCTCCCAGCCTGGCTCCAGAGCAGAGGGATCCAGCCTTTGGAGCATCTCCATGATTGGGTTGGAAGGGACCCCAAAGCCCCCCCAGTGCCAGCCCTGCCATGGCAGGGACACCTCCCACCAGCCCAGGCTGCTCCAAGCCCTGTCCAACCTGGCCTGGGACACTCCCAGGGCTGGGGCAGCCACAGCTTCTCTGGGCACCTGTGCCAGGGCCTGCCCACCCTCCCAGGGAAGGATTTCTCCCTGGTATCTGCTCTAAATCTCTGCTCTTTCCATTCAAATCCATCCCCCTTGTCCTCTCACTGTCTGCCTGGGTAAACAATGGAAAATTATGGAAAAGTGGGTGCCCCCTTGGCAGGTTATTGGAAACAGCAGTGAGGGGGAAGCAGGGCTGCCCCTCCCTGCCCCTTTGCCCTGGAACCCACCGGGCAGCTGGAGCAGAACAGCTCAAAGGCTCTGCAGGGGGCTCAGGGCTCGTGTCCATCACTCAGTTTTTGAGTGATTCAATATTTGTTCTGTGCCATAAGAAGTGAAGGTTTTCAAATCTGAGAATTTGGAAAAAAAAATACATTTATACTAAAAAATAACTTTCTAATCCCATTAATTCAAAGTGCTTCTCAACCAGATAACAATTTAATATGTTATCATTTTTTCAGTTGGTTAAATTTTTTTTTAAAGATTTACTTTTTTAATTTGTGGTTTAAACTGAAGTGTAAAGTCTTGAATGTAATCCAAGATGTGGCAGGAAGGGGAGGACTTTATTTGGGGGATCTCTTCGAACAGAAATGGTTCTGTGGTGTGAAGGTTGTGATCCCCTGTGCACTTGATAGAACCTGGGCCTTCCCTCACAGTCTCATTGGGCTGGGACAAAAAATAGATTTCTGAAATTAATCCCAAACCAAAGAAATGAAGCAGCCCCAGGAATTTTGTAAAGCTGCCTGGAAAGAGAAGGAATGGAATGTGTGTGACTGGGGCTGTGCTCCAGCCCCTCCTGGGTGGTGGTTGGGGGTTGTTGTGTCTGGGGGAGAGTCCTGGCAGTGCTGCTGGGAATGGCCCTGCAGAGCAGGAAGTGCCTTGCTGGGCTGTTCCCACCTGAAAGGGCGACCCTGAGACTTCACCGCCCCCAGCCCTGCGGTGGTTACTGGAAAAGAGGGTAAGGAGGTGGTTGGTACTGCACGGCAGAAAATGGATGATTTAGGGGAGCTTTGCCCAGCAGAGCTGCAGCCTGGTTACCTGGGCACAGGTGGGCAGTGTTTCCCAGCAGAGCTGCAGCCTGGTTACCTGGGCACAGGGTGGGGAGCTGCAGCCTGGTTACCTGGGCACAGGTGGGGAGCTGCAGCCTGGTTACCTGGGCACAGGAGGGGAGCTGCAGCCTGGTTACCTGGGCACAGGTGGGCAGTGGTGCCCAGCAGAGCTGGTTACCTGGGCAAAGGGTGGGAGGACTTGGCCACCCTCAAGGCCCCCTTGGCCAGGTGTGCTGGTGGTGGGTGCAGGAGGGAGGGCAGCCCTGCAGACAGGTCTGGGTGCCTGGAGCTGTGCTGGGGAGCAGCACAGGGCACAGTTGGGGCAGGAGGAAGGGTTGGGGTGCCTGGAGCTGAGCTGGGGAGCAGCACAGGGCACACAGGTATTAAAGGGGAAGGGCTGAGTGTTGGTGTCTCCTCCCCTCTGCAGCTCCATCTCAGTGTTCTTTACTCGCAGCTCAGGGGGCTCCTTGGGCTCTGCAGCAGGTCCTGAGAAAGGGCTGAGGGAGCTGGGGGGGCCCAGCTGGAGCAAAGGAGGCTCAGGGGGCACCTTCTGGCTCTGCAATCCCTGCCAGGAGGGGCAGCCGGGACAGGGGGTCGGGCTGTGCCCCAGGGCACAGGGACAGGAGCAGAGGGCACGGCCTCAGGCTGGGCCAGGGCAGGGGCAGGTGGATATTGGGGAATTTCTTCCCAGAAAGGGTTGGCAGACACTGGAAGGGGGTGGCCAGGGCAGGGGTGGATCCCCATCCCTGGAGGGATTTAACAGCCCTGTGGATGTGGCACTTGGGGCCATGGTCAGTGGTGGCCTGGGCAGTGCTGGGGATGGTTGGACTGGAGACCTGTGAGGGCTTTTCCAGCCCTACTGATGGAAGGGTCAGTGATCCTCTAAAGCCTTGCTGACCCTTCAGAGCTGCTGCAGCCCCCAAGTCTGGCATAACCCGTGTCCTTAAGGTGCCAAAGCCCCTCCTGGCAGCACAGGGACAGTCCTGGCTGGTCGGAGGTGCTGCAGGAGGTGCCCTGCCCTGCCCAGGTCACACATCCCATTCTCCTCTGTGTTTGCAGTGACTCCCAGCCCTCATGCTGAGGAGCAGCTCCTTCCTCTGCAAAGCCCCTCAGGGCTGGGGATGGATTCCATAGGGAGGGGGTGGAGGCAACACTCCTGAATTTAAAAGGAATCTCTTTCTATTCTTGTCCATCATCTGGTTGTTCAGGGTTCCCTCATTAATTAGCTGGAGAGAAAATGAGAAAAGGATGTTTTATGCCACAAGTTTCTCACTGAAGAAGCACATCATATACATTAAATAAATATTAAATGGCAATAATTGCTCAGCTCTGACTGAGGACATCAAACATAAAACACTCATCTCCACAGAAGTACCTCAGTGTTCTTGCTCTGCCTAATTGATTCATTTACTAAATCCATTAAGAAAAACTTGAAAGGACATTTGAATTGCAGAAGGAGGAGAATGCACAGAGAGGGAGGGAGGGAGGGAGGGAGGGAGGGAGGGAGAAACGGAGGGAGGGAGGGAGGGAGGGAGAAATGGAGGGAGGGAGGGAGGGAGGGAGGGAGGGAGGGAGGGAGGGAGGGAGGGAGGGAGGGAGAAAGGGAGGGAGGGAGGGAGGGAGGCGACTTCACCTACAGATGGAAACGGGAAGCTCCTTGTAAACAGACAAATCAGTCAGTCATTAACATTAAACTTTTCCATAATAGAATAATAATGGCAGTTGGGGAATAGGAAAACCAAAGGATCAGGTTTGCTCTTGTGCTACCAGAGGCTGAAAATCAAAATGTTCTGACAGAGCTGCTTGTTTTAGAGGCTGAAAATGCAGATCTGAGTGTGCTGTGGAACATCATCTGTCACTCTCCGTGTGGCTTTTTATCTGTCTCCGTGTTTGCCTCGAGTGCTCCCAGGGAGGAGCAGGGGCAGGGGGGCACCCCTGCTCAGGGGGTTCATCCCAGTAACTCCCCTGTGCCCTCCCACCCAAGGCTCAGCAGTGCCAGGGGTGGGCTGTGCCCAGGGGTGGGCTGTGCCCCGGCTGTGCCCAGGGGTGGGCTGTGCCCCACACTGTGCCCAGGGGTGGGCTGTGCCCCACACTGTGCCCAGGGGTGGGCTGTGCCCCACACTGTGCCGAGGGGTGGGCTGTGCTCCAGCTGTGCCCGGGGGTGGGCTGTGCCCCACACTGTGTCCAGGGGTGGGCTGTGCTCCAGCTGTACCCGGGGGTGTACCCGGCAGCTCCACATGGCACTGGGGCCCAAGTGCTGGGGCTGAACTGCAGGGATGAGTGGCTGGAGACAAGAGGGAGTTTGGAGAGGGAGTGTTAAGAGACAATCATTGTGCTCACCAAAAGCCAGAGAGTAAGATTCCAACAGGGATTGTTTCAAAGAACATTTTGATCTCCAGGAACCAGCAAGTGCTGCCTCCCCAAGTACCAGAGGGGAAGTGCCCCCTCGGTCCCAGCCATGCCCCGAGTTGGGCACTGCCATTCCTCTCTCTGCCAGCCTGGGCAGCTCTGGCAGCTGAGGAGGGCTCTGCTGGGCACTGGGTTTGGAAGGACCTGTACAATGATGGTGAATGGAGAGGCCTTGCTGGGGTGGTGGGAATTGAGCTGCTCAGTGACCCACGAGCAGCAGGACCATGAACTGCCACGCCAGGCAGAGAGGCTGGTGCTGCTCTGAGGCTTTCACAGCTGATTTAAACACTCTCATCTTTATGTAAGAGACTCCAGGCCTTCTTTTGATTACTCTTCATTGCATTAATGAAGTTTTAAAGTCTAGCTTGCAAGGTTTTATTCTAGATTATACTGAGAGCACCTTGGCTCTCCATGTACTTTGTTCTACTCACCTGTTTTAGTTTTTACAACAATTTTTGCTTCCTGGAACAGAAACACTTAAGGAATTATGTTCATATTCTACCCATGGAGACCATCAGAATTTGGGAATTCTGGTTTGGAGTTTTCAGTTAAAAGGCTGTGACTGGTCCCAGCCCTCTGATCATCTCTGTTCCTCCTCTGCTCTTGCTCCAGCAGCTCCACATCCTTCTGCTGTTGCTGCCCCAGAGCTGGAGGCAGATGAAATGTGCTGAAGACCAAGGAGGGATGTTTGGGGCAGCATGTGGGGCAGTTGTGCTGCTGCTGGAGCAGCCCAAAGGCACCAGGCTGGACGTTCCAGGGGCTCTCTGTGCAGAGCAGGCTGGGGAGGGCCTGGGCTGGGACTGGGCTCACTGCCCTGTCTGCAGCTGGGAAGTGCAAACCCCCCTCTCGTGGCTTTTCCTGCCAGCACTGACCTTGTGGAAGCTGAAGTGCTGCAGAGAAGGGGTAATTACAGGTCTCCAATTAGCACTGGCAGCAATTACAGCAGTAATTTAAGAGGTTGTGAGACATTAACTTTGCACATTCAAGTGCATTTGGGCCATTCTAACCTGGCCCTTTTAGGCATTTCTGGTGCTGTTCAGCCCCTGGTTTGTAACTTGGTGGCTGAGGATGTGCTTGAGGAGGGCGAGGGGCAAAGGGTGCCCTGTGGGCTCTGACCCTCCGGGGCTGGGGCTCATCTCCCATTCAAGGGTTGGTGGAAAGGGTCCCACATCCTGAGGAGGAGGAGGGGACACGGGAGGGAGGGAGGAAGGGAGGGAAGGGGCTGCCCCATCCCGGGTCTCTGCCCTGCCCCTCCCAGGGCTCTGCCCTGCTGCCCCTGCCCCACACCAGAGCCCTGCCCTGCTGCCCCTGCCCCATCCCAGGGCTCTGCCCTGCTGCCCCTGCCCCACACCAGAGCCCTGCCCTGCTGCCCCTGCCCCATCCCAGGGCTCTGCCCTGCTGCCCCTGCCCCATCCCAGGGCTCTGCCCTGCTGCCCCTGCCCCATCCCAGGGCTCTGCCCTGCCCCCTGCCCCTCCCAGGGCTCTGCCCTGCTGCCCCCTGCCCATCCCCGGCTCTGCCCTGCTGCCCCCTGCCCATCCCAGGGCTCTACCCTGCCCCCTGCCCATCCCAGGCTCTGCCCTGCTGCCCCCTGCCCATCCCAGGCTCTCCCCTGCTGCCCCCTGCCCATCCCAGGGCTCTACCCTGCTCCCTTTTCCATCCCAGGGCTCTGCCCTGCTGCCCCCTGCCCCATCCCAGGGCTCTACCCTGCCCCCTGCCCATCCCAGGCTCTGCCCTGCTGCCCCCTGCCCATCCCAGGCTCTGCCCTGCTGCCCCTTTCCATCCCAGGCTCTGCCCTGCCCCCTGCCCATCCCAGGCTCTGCCCTGCTGCCCCCTGCCCATCCCAGGCTCTGCCCTGCCCCCTGCCCATCCCAGGGCTCTGCCCTGCCCCCTGCCCATCCCAGGCTCTGCCCTGCTGCCCCCTGCCCATCCCAGGCTCTCCCCTGCTGCCCACCTGCCCTCCCTTGGGGCAATTCCCAGATCTGGGCTAATGCCACTCACTGCTCTCACCCCCCTGCCTTAATTACTCTGGAATTAAAAGAAACTGTGAACTGTAATTACACCGGGTGTACAACTCACAAATATTTACTTTTCCTTTGTGTTACTGACAAAAGCAGGTCCTTAAGAAAGGATATTTCTCCAGTAAGTCCTAATCCCCTTGCAGAGAACAGTGCAGGTGTAGGTGTAATTCTTGAAGTTAAAATTAGAGCTACAACCAATAAAAGAAACCAGAGGAGCCTCTGGGTCTGTAGGCGAAACATTCCTGGGAAGCACAAGGAGTTTTAGGCAAATTCCCTCAGTTAAAATAATCTGAGACCTTAAAACCCCTTCCAGGGCCTGAAGGGGCTCCAGGAGAGCTGGAGAGGGACTGGGGACAAGGGATGGAGGGACAGGACACAGGGAATGGCTTCCCACTGGCAGAGGGCAGGGCTGGGTGGGATATTGGGAAGGAATTGGTGTCTGGGAGGGTGGGCAGGCCCTGGCACAGGTGCCCAGAGAAGCTGTGGCTGCCCCAGCCCTGGGAGTGTCCCAGGCCAGGTTGGACAGGGCTTGGAGCAGCCTGGGCTGGTGGGAGGTGTCCCTGCCATGGCAGGGGTGGCACTGGGGGGCTCTGAGGCCCCTCCAGCCATGACTCTGTGGGATGTGTGCCAGGATTTGGGCATGACAGGCAGATGCCCAATGGGATCACAAGTGGCCTCGTGTGTGGGAGCAGCAAAGCTGTGGGGGCAGCACTGCCTGTGCCAGGGAAGGCTTGGGCTGGACATCAGGGAAAACTCCTCAGAAAGGGCTGCCCAGCCCTGGCACAGCTGCCCAGGGCACTGGTGGAGTGCCCATCCCTGCAGGGGTTTCAAAGCTGTGGAGATGTGGGGACACGTGGGCAGTGCTGGCTCAGCACCTGGACTTGACTTTAGAGTATTTCCAACCTAAATGGTCCCGGGTTCTGTATTTTCAGCTCTGGCTCCCGTTCTCCTGCTGTGCCTGGCAGACCCTCCCAGCTCCCCAGGCAGTTCCTGCTCCAGCTCCCAAGGCTGGAAGTCCTTAATGAAGCCAATGGGGTAGATCAGCCAAAAGAATGAAACAGCAGAGAAAAAACAAAGGAAAAAAAACAATAGAAAAAGGAACTAGAGTTGGGATAACTCGTGAATGACAAACTCTGGAGTTTTAAATTGCTGCTCTCGTGTCTCCTGTGTCTGCAGAGATTTTAAAGCAAACCAGCACTTGGCTCAGATCCAGGTCTTGGAGTGTTTACAGAGTTTTTAACCTTTCCTTGTGCAAGAAAGTAATATAAAGGCTGCAGATATTATAGAAGTTTGTAGAACTGCAGAACACCAGTGACCTGTGTAATGCACAGGGACTTCTCAAAAGCCTTAACTCCATCATAAAACCCTCCAGTGGATTGAGTGAGACGCTCTGAAAGCAGAAGTTAAATGGATTAAGAGCACTGAAAGGGAAGGGCTGGATGCTGGAAATCAGCACTGTGTGGAAATGTTTGCACTGAGACTCTGCAGGGCCTCTCCAGTGGTTGAGTCAATCCCTCTGAAGGATTTCACTGTTGATTAAAATGTATAGAAAATCCACCAAAGCTGCGGCGCAGCTGCCACTGAGCTGCTGC